>NC_092639.1:9430192-9570192 GCF_039555335.1 Amphiura filiformis | reverse complement strand
TCAATTTTGTATCAGACAAAGCTGAGATACCATTTGGAAGCCAGCTGAGAAGAGGTCATCCAGTTCATCATCATATTAATAGCTTGGTGTTGCCATGGCAACTAGCTGGCTTGCAGCTCATTCAATAGAGAGGTTTGATACCAAACATATTAATCTGGCAGTTTATTTGTAGAACATATGTTCAGCTTGCTGTAATGGTTATTCATGTGACTTCCAGTTTCAAAATATGGGATCATTACTCGTACATTTTAAACTAATTTACTATATAATTAATCAATTTACAGGCCAAAATAAGATTGTTCTAAAAACAAGAAAAATTAGCACTTTAGAACAAACATTTTCAAAACTGGATACACTTTCATATCATCTTAGGCTAAAAAAAAGTTTTATTCCGGTAGGCCGCACACATTTCCTTTTTTGGAATAATTTTATGTTTTTATTTGAAATATAGGCCTACAACAATAAAAAAGAATTTTTTACAGATTTTATTCTCATTCATTTTGTTTACAAGCAATATGAAATCAACAAATATTTTATGAAAATCAATCTATAATGTTCCAAAAGCTATCACTTTACAAATCTAACCTACTCAGGTCTCATATTTTTTATATGAAACATTGACAAAAAAGAAGGAAATTACAGTGAGTGGTATACAATTCTAAAAACAAAAAATTTTAAAAAAAATCAGCTGACCATGTCAGTTTTAAAGTTTAGTCATCACGAATCCAGATTGATAGCAAAGGCCATTATAACATCTCATATCATAGAGAACTTCATGGATAGGCCTTGGGCTGATTTCCACATCTTGATTTCCCAGAATTCCAAGCATGCCTCGTGCATTTCTCTTTTTTGCCTTGGCCATATCAATATGAAATTATGTTTGTGGACAGGTCATTTTATAACATTGGTAATAAATTTTGATTTAATTGATGTGTTAACTAAAGTGCATTATAAAATACAAAGATTTGTATAGACTTATAGATATATATCTCTTATTTTAATAATAAAAGGACTCGCATAAAACAATGCTTTTAAATTAATCCAGGATAGTAATTTCTGAATGCATACTGACTGAGAATGGACAGGTCAAGTTCTATTATGATATTATACAAACAATTCTTCAATTACGCCCAGCGAGTTCTAGCTGCCCACACTCAGCCTTGAATCTCAGTGATGGTTAAACTCTTCACGGGCATCGCAAAGAGCAAACACAATTTTTTTGTCACCACAGCCATATCAATATAGTAAAAAAAAATCCTGCACATGCTTTCATTGAGACGGAGTGATACTGTGAGCACACAAAAGTGCCTTGCTTCTGTGCACACATGCTATCTGTGTTGATGTCGTAGTTTGACAGTAGTGATGCAGTATGTATACGTGGCCTAGTATATAGGGAGGATAACCATCAGGCTATATTTTTAGCCTACGGAATATACAATGATATATAGACCTATATTTAACTCTAAATGAGTAAACATCTTATGGCCAGATGTCCACCATGGTAAAGATAGCAAGTTTAACACCATCATCATCAACATCATCATCATCAACTTCCTCATCATCATCTATATAGTGACTTTCTTAGTGGAGATTAGTTTTGATGATTAGTTGCCATCAATTGTAGAAGTTAGTGAGGCAAGGTGCATACACATGGCATTTTCCTATTTGGTCAAACTCCCAAGGAGACTTTATATCTACATCAGGAACATCTTCTATACTCAGGAACAACGATGGTCTAAAGGTACGTTACTAGCCCCACCCAACCACACCCTATTCAAGTACACACCCTCAGAATGCCCCATATATTTGCTTTGATTGATCATCCATGTAAATAGATGGAAGGGTTTACTTAATATTAAAGCATTTAAAAGCATGTATATACATTACAACATCTTCCCTAATAGAGCATGAGTTACCATGGTAACTGAGGTAAAGGAAGTGTACAAGGAACATTTAAGTAGCATAGAACACATATGATTGCTGCTATCGTCTGATTACTGAAGATGGTTGAATGATATTCATATAATATATATGTATATATACCATATTTTTGAGAAGCAAATAAAAATAGTGTTCTATTTATGACTATATTAACATGATACTGATCATTTTGATGTTTATCAATGTATCTCATTGCCAGAATTATCTCCAAAAGGATACAAATACCAAAGGAAAACAAGTTTTAGCATAGTGAAGTGGAAATAACGGATTCACATTGTGTTTTTGCAGGGCCTTTTTGATTCTTGCTTTTGGGGATAGTAATTCAGAAATTCAGGCAATGAAAAAAAGGTTCATTAGGCGCGTGAAAGTCGATTCGAGTTTATCGTCCCCGCCCGCATCACTTTTTGGAAACCAAAAACCAAGCGTCAAATTTTCAAAAATGCCAAAATAATTCATTATTTTCAAAGTATCGGTGTTTTCACCAGTTTTAGCAATTGGAAACATATATTTTTGTTTGTAAAACATATAAATTCATAACTTGGAAGCAAAACCAGGCTCTTTTCTAACTTTTTTAGTCCCTACCCATATAAAAACCTGTTTATAAATAACATGTATGAGTGTGGCTTTAAATCAACACACATTTTAGGTCAATAATGAAATCTGATGAAACAATGAAAAATGAAAAAGTCACCTCACCAACCCGGGAAAAAAAAGGGACGATAAACTCGGAATTGACTTTCATGGGCCTTAAATCATACTGATATAAAACATTACCTTCATCCATATTGGATTCTAGATGGAGATTCGAGGTAGATGCATAATTCAACAATTAGAAATGTTTCTTTAAAAAACAATTTTATCTTGATAGTAAGGATAGCCAAATTATAATGAGCTGCATAACATTATCTTTGTGGTTTGCAAATTGGAAATACACTGATGTAGACTTACAAAACAAAAAGTTATATTATAAATGACAGTTAAATGCAATTTAATGACAATTAAATTGTTTTTATTGATCAATTTATATTATAGATTATGATTATATTTATCTGTATTAAATACTTGTTTGATAATTTGAGTGGTTAAATGCACAATTCGCTTTGTTTGTTGATGTAAAGTGTTTTTTTGTTCATTAAAAATTCACCATAGTGACTGGCTGACTTTTGTGTGTCAAGGGCTGTTGACTGAAATCTGTACATTCAGGTGGATTTTAATGGACACCGCCCAAGCTTCCCATGGTTATAATTACTCTGTTCCATCCTTGTAGTATAGGCCTACATTATTCATACATGCTAGGGGATAACAAAAAACCTTTTTGATGACATTTCAGGATATAGACTTAGTTATTCATTGCAGATAAAGTACAAAATTTAAATTAATGTATGATCTCGTGTCCAATGGCCTGGTGTGTCACATTGGTGTGGCAATTTAAATTGATTTTGTTGTACTGAATATTTATACTTGATTCAAATTGTTTTTATTTATAGTAAAGAATCATGTTTTCTGGTAAAATAACCATGTTTGTTGTTGCCAATGTTTGCACTTTTTAATATTTGTATAATTTGACCTATAGAGTGCACGCAATGCTGGAGGACATAGAATAAAGTAAGAGAAATAGCATATGTGACTTGAGGCTCATTTCACTTTGGCTTATTATTCAGTGATTCCGGCGAAGTGTAAAAAAACCCCAAAATTGTGTATTAATTTCCTAAAAGTGAAGGATAGGCCCTAAGTCATTGAAATTATCATTAAATATTTTTGAATGAAAAATTTGCACTGCAAAGAAAGAACATCAGCTCAACAGCCAGGAAAACTACCAACTATCAACTTTACGCTCATTTTCTGGTATGGCTAAAACTGAAACAAGAAATGTCTTTAAAAAAGACAATGCAGGTATTTTGAAAGTTGAGGCACATGTTTCATAGCAATGTATACACAGTGAATGTGATGGGTTAGTTTTTGTTGTGATATTCAAATATAAATTTGATTATTGGTTTCCTTGACTAGTTTCATTCTATTAAGGGGGTACTACACCCATTGCATTTTTTTTTTTTTTTGCATTTTTTTGCATTTATAAAGTTGACAAATTGGGTAACTTCGGTCAAAAAATTAGTTTTATTTATTAATCAACAAACATTAATTGCAGCTCATGTTTAAACTCATTTATGAATTGAGATTTTCAAAGCGGAAGATTGAAACTGATATCAATGCGCGACGGTATCGGCAAAATGACCACTAAGATTTTGACCACGTTCGTCGTGGCTAAAATGACCTCGTGAATGTGGTCAAATTAAAACAGTACAACCCCCTTGAAGGGTCAAAACAACCCCAAACGTGGTCAATTCAAAATGACCACGGAAAATATAACCCCGTAGTTTTTAGTGTGTAGGCAATCTAAATTGTACTCACCATTTACATTCCAAGGTATTTTATTATATCCACCTCACACATTTCCATTATATATCCAGTAACAGACAAAATATCAAAATTGATGCCTCATTATGACATGTATGATATCACAGACTATCACATGTATTCAAAATTGATGCCTGAATTTGACCTGAACCAATTGACCTATAACCTGACCTTTGATGACCTTATAGCCTTTTTTAATCTCTTTTCCTAACAACATATTATAGAAGATACATATATACATGGTGTAGTATTAAATTGTCTATGTGGAAGAGATTAGGCCTATTTAATTTATTCAGTGTTATTATCAGTGAGTATATATATTTCTATAGACAGTATAACAAAGGATTTAATGTATTCTATTCATGTATTCTACTTGGACATGTTCAATAGAATAAATTATGGTTTGTTATGAAACACACATCTCAGTTACCAGGATACAGTAAACAAAAAAAATATATAGGGCTAAAATGATTTTCTAAAATGGTTTAAAACCACTTTGTATGTAGAGATATTTTATAAGTTCAGGACATGAGATGATGAACATATTTATATACTTCATAAATTTAAAAAAAAAAAAAGAAGATGGGTACTGATGAAAATCAGGGTATTATATCGCCTTAATGAAGAAGTACACTGCAGTTTTTATTTAAATGGCTAAAACTTGAAAAATATGGCTCATGCCACCCCATTCACTGCTGTTAATGGTTAACTTTTAATAAAAATTCCTTTAAAAAAGGAATGCGGCGCCCAAATTATGTGAGCTTGGACGTGATATGGTGAATTCCATGGCATGGTGTTTAGATTTGGTCCCGGGGATTTGGTATCATAATGATTTTTTCTAGGGAAGAGTAGAAGATGATCAAATGCAAGACAAATGTGTTTGATTGGGGAAGGTGTATCACAGGACCGTTTTGGATGAAATAAATTGAATTGGAATGAAGCTGTCGTGTCAATTTTGCGATTATGTGGGGTGGGGGAGTTCAATTTTGGGGCATATTGTAGTGATGATATTGCTTTGGATTTTGAATATTGTTGAATTTCGTTATGCAGGGGGGTATATGATGGATAGTATAGAAGAGGATCTACCCTATGTTGACCAAAAGAAAAGTTTTTATGAATGTATAACGTGTGTGATCCCGGGTCTGTGATACATATACATCATAACGTCTGTGATACATATACATCATCCACTTGCTAATACACTGAAAATCTAATAGAGATGAAGGATAAAAGACAATTACAGAACATTCATTCTTCAAAAGTAGCTATATGGGTATACAATGTTTACAAGATAAGAACGTTAATGTTTTGTACATGAAGCGTAACATCTTTGATACATAGTTGTTAACACACTGAAAATCTGACTAGAGATTTACAATTTGATGATATCCAAAAGAATACTTACTAACTTAGCATTGAAGAATTAAAATAATTACAGAACTTTCATTTGTTAACATACACGTAGCAATGATTAACAATGTTGAAAATACAAACGTAACGTTTTGTTCATAAACATAACATCCTCGACACATCTAGGATCCGCCTAATTTGTTGATTAATGTCATAAACAGTCACAAAAGATTTATGGTCTGATCATTTTATCATTTTAAGGGGGACCCGATATTGCATTTGGAAGAACCAGGCTTTTCAATTACTATCAAAACTGCTGGGTACCAAACTTTTTGATACAGCTTGTATAGTAATTTGTTCTAATTTCCATGCAAAAGGAGCCAGTTGTTTCATCCTTAAAACAAATAGGCTACACCATAATAATATTTCCAATTACCATGCAGATAGATAAGACCTTGGTAAGATAAGCGTGTTAATTGTTATGTCACTATCACTATCTTGATCTTGATAAGATGCCTGACTTTGAAACTTTGGGTACAAAAACTCATACTCTGCAAGTTAGGTCAAATTTTGCACTATGATTGTTTATTTGAGCTTATTGGACTATGCCATTCAGATTAGGCTATTGTAATCCATAGTGTTGGTCACCGTCTATCGGGTTCTAAGAGGCGGTAAACTGGTTACAAAGGTCAAAGTGGTTACAAAGGTCAAAGGTCTCGATTTATTTGGTGTTTTTACAAATCCATTAATTTTGTCTTTTAAACAAAGAATATCGCACACCATTTTATCCTGTGCATAACAGAAAACAATAATAAAATCAAATCCAAGCATATTGTGGATTTATTTCTGAGCAAGGCCATAATTTTAGCAAAATAGCACAACAATTGCGGAGTAAATCTAGTAAGACTGAAATTAGAAGCTACTCACAAGTACATGCCTATATTGTGGGACGCCTCCGTAGAGGGCGCCCCAAAAAGTTAACCTATCAGCATTTTAATCTAAGCACAGACCCTGATCTAAGTCAACCAGAATCCATTGCAACATAAAATATCACCCTATTTTATCAAATTACACTCCCATTACTTTGTACAGGATCCCTTTATTTTCATTTTGAGATTAAATTGGTAAACATGGGTCGATAGTCAAGAAATAAACATATTTTTCCAGATTTGATTAATGACTCATTACACTAGATAGCAAATCAAAACGAGAAATTCAAATGGGAGAAATGCATTATGGGAAGTGTAAGATATTTTCTCTGTTATAGATCTTATTTAGAAACATAAATTGGTACAAAGTTGCCTTTGAAAACTGTAGCCGCATATTTTTACAATCGCAAATTCCAATTTGCGAGTGTTCTGTTTTTGGTCAGTTCTTCTTTCTTTCTTCTGTCAAACTTTTAACGAGCCATCGTAGCTATATGCTTTAAGCCAATGTGACCATATTTGGTCACAAGGACCATTGGGTGGGGGCACAAATGTTACATGACCAACTCAGGGTCAAAGGTCATCCAAAGGTCATTATGGCCCAAATGTGATTTTCACTAAAAATGCTTCTTCTTCCACAAATTACATAACACAATGTCGTCACTTGCATACAGGCATCACCTTTAGCCAGTGTCTAAAAGCTGTACAAAGAATTGGGGTCAAAGGTCATTAAGGGGGTAAAATCTTACAATTGCATTATCTCAACATCCCGGGGTATGGGGCTCAAACTCAGTGACAACAAATCTCCTGACCAGGGGAACATTTTACAGGGGTCAGGTCAAAGGTCATGCAGAGGTCAAATTTAAGAAATGCATTTTCTGTACATCTGTAATGGGTACGGGACTCAAACACTGTGACAACAAACTTAATGACCAGGGGAATATTTTGGAACACTTTGCAGGGGTCAGGTCAAAGGTTATCTGGGGTCAAGTCTTATAATTTCCTTTTCTGGACATCTGTAAGGGTATGGGGCTCAAACTCAGTGACAACAAATCTCATGACCAGGGAACATTTTGCAGGGGTCAGGTCAAAGGTAAAATTTTAAAATGCATTTTTGGACATCTGTAAAAGTGCGAGGCTCAAACTCTGTGACAACAAAATAAATGACCAGGTGGATATGTTGGAACACTTTGCAGGGGTCAGGTCGAAGGTTATCTGGGGTCAAATCTTATACCGTAATTTCATTGTCTGTAAGGGTATGGGGGCTTAATTTCGATGACAAACCTCGTGACCCGGGAAACATTAAGGTCAAAGGTCAGGTCAAACGGCCATTAAAGGGTTACATGCCTTGCGATTGTCTGCGCTCTGTGAGCGCAAATTATCTCTAGTTATAGCTAGTACCCACACCACAATCTCCCACAGACAAAGTTTGGTATCATGTGGAAAAGCTAAATAAAAATTCCCTTTAAAAGGGAAGGCCAGCGTCAATGCAGAAGGTCTTGTAAATAGTTTGGGTCACCGTGAAAGGCATTTTTTAGGATCACGCTTACATCCATGTTACATGACAGTTCACCAAACCATCAATGGTGAGAACATGCACACTGAAACAGCAAAACACATTAACTCCTATAACTCCTGTCAACTCTATAATTCATTACTCCAAATTGTTCTGTATTTTTGTCTTTACTGCTTTTTACTCATGCTTATTATAAAAATCAAGAAATACACTGCAGTTGTTAGTTAATTCGCTATGTTAACTCAACTTACATGCACATTTTATTTTAAAATAATTTTATATTATTTCGCAATGTATAGTTTACTATAAAGTAGATAATGCAAGCACATGATAAAGGACTGGTCATTCACTACAATCTTCACTTTTAAACTGTATTTTTTGAGTGTTTTGATTGTTAGTCCGAAACTCCTGCAAAGCTATGGACATGGCATCTTACCTACTCCATTCTGTAGTCTGCATTGTGTGTTTTCTCAGTCTTCAATCATTTTGTTGAATGTAATTTTATGAATCAAATAAAAAAGATAGAAATTGGCCTCACTTTAGTTATGTGTCATTTTACAGTATTTATCATTTATAAAGTAAGACAATAATTTATTTATTTTCTATAAGTGCATGTCAAAATATGGGATATATTGTTCAATATTATAGCTAGCCCCTAAAAACTTTATTTTCAATCGGATTTTCCGTTGAAAAGACAAAACTGATGTTAAAGATAGCAATAATATCATCAATAACATTTTGAGTCAATTTTATCCATAAAACGATACAGGATAGGATAGATAATTACTTTGACTTCAATGTGGTCCATATAATGAAGATTTTGATTCCACAACATTATTAGATCTGTTATCAACATATCAATTATGCACTCACAGGCAACCAAACATCATGCTATGTTCAGTAGTCCACTGATATGACCTTGTGATCATTCCCCCGCTTTGACCATGTCATTTTTTTGATATGCTGATTGCTGAAAAAGTTTATGTTTATATGTGTAGGCCTAAACCTATGATAACCTTTTATGTCATAATTAATTAAAACATAACTTTGGCAATACTCAATCGTTTTCGTTCGTTGAAACGGCAAAACATACTTTCTTTTCCTTGCAAATCGAATTAGCAGACATCAAAAACATTTCCACCACGAGAAGTAAAAAAATAATTCATACCAATAGAAGAAGGCTATAATCTTAGCTAATCTTTAGTGTACACAAACCCCATCTCAGAATTAGGTACCAGCGCCCTATGCGCTGGCGAAAAGAACCTGAATACATGGAGGGTATATACCCAGACCCAAAATGAATCCAATATTAGATAACACAAGTGAATGGACTTTGAATACGGATATGAAACTTTTGCAGTTTTTACATTGATACTTATAATAATTTGGTGGTTTACAAAAGCAAAGAGAAATAACTTCCTTGAGCATCAAAAGTGTTGCTGTGACTGCAAATGACTTTATCACTATATGTTTTTCATCATGGATGATCTTACGGAGATAGGTATAAGCGCATTCATTATGAAAGAGAGGTCAAGATTTTAACTCAAAAGAGTATCATAGTAAAGGTTATCATTGTTTTTATTCTTATGGGTATTTCGTGATTTTAGCATCCTCTTTTGATAGTATCAATAAATATTCAAGAAAAAAGCTAATTTCCAAAATTTCAGTTGATTCCGACATTAAACTAAAGTTACTGTGTTGTCATTTTGCGTAGGCTGTGTAATTTTGAGCTGTGTTAACATGGTTAAGAGCCAGAAAATACAAATTGGACAATGTTTTGTCAAATGACAGAATCTGCAAGAAAGCTTATACACACAAACATTATGTAGTCCAAGGTACGATCCCCCCCCCCCAACTCAACACAAAAGTTGGCAACCATGAGAGTTACCAAATCTTTCAAAGACCCCCTTTGCAATGATTTTTCATCAAATTTACCCCCCTTTTTCATACAAAATCAAGGACAAAATTTGGCCAAAAACAACCCCCTTTTTTGTGGTTTTCAATGACTATAGAATTTCAAACACCCATTTTCAATGACTAGAATTTCAAACACCCCTTTTTCAATGACACTAAATATTGCCATAAAATCACCAGATTTTCTCAAGTACTCTTTTATCCAAATTTTGCGGACATTGCAAATTAAATACCCCCTATTTTGCTGATTTCACAGTCAAATTTCGCAGACAGTCCAACTTAAATACCCCCTATTTTGCCAATTTCACGGTCCTTGCTCGGAGTACTGGTAAAAAAATTACACCTTTTCCGTACTATTTGGTAACTCTCATGGTTGCCAATTTTGGGTTGAGTTGGGGGGGCAGGTGATGGTATAAAAAAACTTTTTTAGAGTAAATTGGGGGATAAGGATATGGATCATAAAGTGCCCCTTTAACAAAGTAATTTTCTGCCATTACTTAATGTATACTTACTATTGGATAGATGTCACTGACATGATCAGGATGATAAAGGAAAAGTTCTGCACAGTTCTGCAAAAAATACCAAGTGATCCACATGAATGTATGTTTTAATCATAAAATAGGCCTAATCATTCATTTTAAAATACTATCTGTATTACTAAGAACAATAAGAAGTTTGTTTCAAAATGTAGCTTATTGTTGCTAATCACAAGAGATTGTGTTTATCATAGCTTCCTTAGTTCATATCATGAAGTTTCAACATTCCATGCATGTATAAGTATAAAATTACACAAATTATGAGCGAGAAAGAACAAAAGTTGCATTAGAACAATAAGTAGTGATTAGACAAGGTGTCAAACATGTCATCAGCTATTTGTTAGACAAATTATCCCAAGTGCACCAGGTTCACATTCCACAATATCAAAAGACCCCATGTTGTTACCAAAACTCGCAGCCAACCAGACAATACCGTTTTTGGATGTTTCTTGACGTCTTAGCTCCGCGTGAATTTTTGTTTATCGTGACTTGCCAGAGTTGTAGTATAAATGTAATATTCATGGTTGGAATATGAGACATAATATGGCTTGGTGAGAACTAGACCTCAGTTTAAATGAATAGTTGATGCTTACAGATTCAAATAGTCATGAGACTCTACACAAGGCCTTTATGGAGTCTACACTAATGCAACCAATATATTTACACTGATTTGATGATATAAGGAGTTAGGGGTGTGTGTGTATCATCACTATTTTTACCCAAATTGGAAGTTATACCTAAATACATTTTCTAATTTATTTCTAGCTTTTACTTCCCAGCCTTTACTGCAATTTTGTATATAAATTGGCATTTCATAGTTTGTTGGTTTATCAGTTGGAACTGAAAACAGTTCATGGGACTTTCCACAACATTTGTTTAAATAATAATAATTTCACACTACATGTCATAGCAGAAACAATTCTGTCCATCATGGCAACTTTTTACCCAAAATAATGCATGAATTTACTCTGACATGCTATTTTGTTTATTAGTTTATGAATGACTAGGAGTAGGCTACATGGTAAAGAGCTGTTATATCGTACCATATGTACCAAGCTAAATTAACCAATCAGACATGCTTAATTACACATATTACTTTGCGTTGGTGTGGCAGCAATATCAACATGAACCTTTCATCTTGCTGTGGTTGTCCGATTTGATTTTGTTAACAACTATTGCCACTAAAATATGAGCACTATATTGAGACATGCTGTTAAAGTTTATTTGCAAAAGAGTTGACATAACTTCAGCATATTGATTAGGGATGTGCAAAGATATTGAGTCTAAAGAGTTGACATAACTTCAGCATATTGATTAGGGATGCACAAAGATATTGAGTAAAAAGAGTTGACATAGGCCTAACTTTAGCATATTGATTAGGGATGTGCAAAGATATTGAGTCAAACAAGTTAACATAACTTGAGCATATTGATTAGGGATGTGAAAAGATATTGAGTCAAACAAGTTGACATAACTTCAGCATATTGATTAGGGATGTGCAAAAAGATATTGAGTTAAAAGAGTTGACATAACTTGAGCATATTGATTAGGGATGCACAAAGATATTGAGTCTAAAGAGTTGACATAACTTCATCACATTGATTAGGGATGCACAAAGATATTGAGTCAAATGAGTTGACATAACTTTAGCATATATTGAGATATTGAGTCAAACGAGTTGACATAACTTTAGCATATTGATTAGTGATGAACAAAGATATTGAGTCAAACGAGTTGACATAACTTCAGCATATTGATTAGGGATGCACAAAGATATTGAGTCAAACAAGTTGACATAACTTCAGCATATTGATTAGGGATGCACAAAGATATTGAGTCAACCGAGTTGACATAACTTCAGCATATTGATTAGGGATGCACAAAGATATTGAGTGAAACAAGTTGACATAACTTGAGCATATTGATTAGGGATGCGCAAAGATATTGAGTTAAAAGAGTTGACATAACTTCAGCATATTGATTAGGGATGCACAAAGATATTGAGTCAAATGAGTTGACATAACTTCAGCATATTGATTAGGGATGCACAAATATTTTGAGTCTAAAGAGTTGACATTACTTAAAGGGCAGGTCTATTGCAAAAACAACATCATATCATTGGCACTCTAATAATATAAGGACAATGAAAATGACTCCTTTTTGAGAAAATAAGGCGTTTAAAATTGATATTCATAAAAACCAACTTTTAAGCGGTGACGTCATGAAATGAGATGTGCCCACTTTGAGAAAAGGGACTATAAACGCTCTCAATGGACAGAACGTATACTGTTGTTGTTCACAGAAAAAAACTCTAAATTAAGTATTACACATTTAATGGTTTTTAAACATATGGATAAAATCAGCCGCTTTTTTTTTTTATATATTAGTAAATTGTGATATTACAATTCATATGTATATCAATATCATGAGAAATATTAGGCCTAAAAAATAAATAATTTGAGCTTAGAATTTCATCTGAGACTAGCATATAGGCCTAAACCGTGTTAAGTCCACAAACCCATGTATCTGATTTCTCTGTGCGATATTCAGTTGGATGAAATATTACAAAGCAAACACATAGTAACAATACTGTGCGGTCTTTGTTTCCGAAATGAGAACAATAGTCTGCATATTGTTATGGTAAATAATAGTACAACTCATTGTTGCTAATGTCAAACTTGTCAAAAGTGATTGTGATTGTATGATGAGAGCATGATATAGTGTCCGCTTCATTTACCTACGTCATCAGCCAAACGGGGGAAGGACACATACGCTTCAAACGGGGGAAGAACATGTACGAGGCTGAACTTTACCCACACAATTTCTCCTTTTTCAGGAGAAATACTCATAAAAAATTACAACGAGTGTCAACTTGTAATGTAATAATTATTCTCTTTGAATAGAGATAAACTTGTTTTTGCAATAGATATGCCCTTTAAGCATATTGATTAGGGATGTGCAAAGATATGGAGTCTAAAGTGTTAATTATATAGTAAGTGAACTCCTGTAGTCCTGATCACCATTATTTTTGCAGTAATAAAATAGAAACAAAGGGTATAGCTGGTAGTACTTCCTATAGATAATGGGTTTGGCTGTGCCGCACCCAATATTTATGCTTTTATTGCCTCATACACATAATAATTTGGGTGACAAGGTTACAGCTACGATGTTTTCTTTATTTCCGTATTAATACACCTTCATCTCACACAGGTCTTGCACTTCTTGAGATATGTATCAATATTATGTGAACAAATGATTTGATTAGGTCACTTTGTTTTTAGGTTTCTCCAAAGTTTACTCAACATAATAATGTACATGACTAAATTAGACCATTAACAAATGCATTTGAGCATCTCTATGTGACAGCCATGTGTTCCTCATTTTTATCATACTTTAACAGCTCATATTTTGACACTCAATAAGGTTTGCTTTGAAATTTTAACTAGGAAAGATCATTGTAAGTGTCAAATATATATTCAGTGTAACATGGTATAATACTTAACATCTTATTTTGACTATATGCCCAGACTTAACTGCTTTGACAAAACAGGTCTGATTTTAAACATTGAACATATAAATGAAAAATGAAAAACAAAATAAAGTATGTGAACCCAAATGATGGTATATTCATCAACCTTCAACCTGCAGAAAGATAACAACGTCTTCACTTGTCACTTGTAGTCAATTAAGTAAGAGTTTAAAATGTCAGGACCAAGTGAATAGCATGTCAAGTTTTCTTGGTGTCAGCTAGCGTCCAGATTGCACTTATTGCTTTCAAAAAATGCCTTTTGAAAAAAGAAACTCACATTTGTTATTCCTAGAAACTTTAAATTTGTCATAATACTTTTTTACTCTTAAAGGGGCATTTCGTGATCCACAGCCTCGTCCCTCACTTTTCTCAAAAAAAAGTTGAGATTTTTATACCACTGGAAACCTCTGGCTGCATAATATTTATGTACAAAAAATTTCTTGCAGATAAATTTGTTTAGCAAATATATCATCACATTTGAATTACGTTCTGGTGTACCAGAACATAATTCAACACAGCGGCCTATGGAGCAGTGTAATACACATAATCATCCATAACTCGCAAACACAGAATCAGAATCAACTGAAATTTTGCGAATAAGCTTTTTTCATGGATATCTACTGAAGATATGGCATAAAAAGAGGATGAAGGACAAAATACTCCTTTAAGTGATTAGGCCTATTGATTCAGACTCTTTTGATCTTGTTTTATGCAAATTTGTATGATTATTGCAATGTCATTAATATTTCTACATATGTGACATGGTCAAGGGGAATGAGTTGGATGTCGCTAATATTGTTTTTTAGATATTGTCAAAAACAGTGTTCAAATGCTCTTTTTTTTTTATACTGTTTTCAGCCATTGATAAATTGCTCATAACTCGGTAACCAGATGTCCGATTTTGATGGGATTTGCATCAAAATGTAGCATTTGTAAACTGCTAGAAAATTATGTAAAAATTTTTCCTAATTGAAAATTGCTGACAAGTGACTCATTCCCTTTGATCATGTCACATATATTGATTTTGCAGTTTCTGTTTTGTTAATCTAATCCCATTTTTGATGTTTGAGGTGGACACATAAAGTTTGAAAACTCATAAAAATGCAATATTATAATATTGTTTATAGAGGAAAATGAAGCATCAAAATCACGATCTGCCCTCCCCAAAAGCGCTATTACCGATTTGTGTCTGTCCCTAATAAGCATTGGCTTGTCAATACCAGCAAGCAGGGGATCACACCAGGTGCAATTCCATGTCTTTGATTCCCTGTTTGCATGGGGCTCATACTGGGAATGCTGGTGCGATGACCTTAAAATAGATGGTCATGATGATTATTTGTCTATGAACTTAATACAAACTGAATAATAAGTTGTATTTAATCAGATCAAGTTATATCATTTGTACTTGGGCATTTAAAGACTGCTACAGACTCCGAGTATTCAATGTAGAATATCTGATGCAACATGTCATCATTATTTAATCTATTCCCATTGTATTCCCAGTAATATTTAAGTTCAAACGAATGTTTTAATGACATAAAATTGATATTATGTATAGAACATCTGGTAGAAATATGATATTGATTTTATATCATCAAACATACGTTAGAACTAAAACATCACTGGAAATTGAATGGGAATAGATTAAATAACGTAGACATGTTGCATCAAATATTCTATATCACAAGAAGTCTGTAGGGTCCTTTAATGTTATTTTCACCAATAAATGTGAATGGAATATATTACATTAATCAATGTGGAATGTGCAAAGAATTGTGGATGGTGGGGTTTCTTCTTGGTTAAAGGGGATGTGCCACAGTTTTGGATTTCCTTTTCAGCAATTGTTGTATGTCGATGGCGGGGTCGATGGGTGGGTTTTCAGTGGAGATCAATGCACTCAATTGGGTGCATTTGGGCATAAGTGCCCTTGAAAGCACCCAATTTGGACAAATTTGGGTGTTTTGGGGAAAACTGGGTATACTGATGGGTTGCAAAAACAGCAAAAAGTAGGTATAGAGAATGTCGGCATCCCAAAGTCTGCATGGCACATTCCTGTACAAATTTTTTGTTACCGCTTCAGCAGTTTTGATACTATATTATAGCATCAAAACTGCTGAAGCGATTACAAAAAATTTGTAGATAAAGATGACAATAAGTCATTGATGATGAGAAAAATTATAGTGACGATGAAGATTTATTTAATGATTGAGATATGATCACCCTACCGCGATAATTACCAAAGTAATTTTTTTGTAATTTTGAGAACAAATTGTTTTGGAATATTCCCTTTAATTTGTATCATTATTATTTGTTTTTGTGCAAAGATTGGTGAATTAATGTGTTTAAATGCATGCTTGAACCCTATTTTGTAATTCGTTCTCAAAATTACACAAAATGACTTATAATGCAAATATGGTTATGATCGATGGTGAGCCCCATCATAGGCAGGCTGGTGACAGGGCATTTTCCATTGTTGCCAGCCTGCCTTGTTCAATGAGGAATGCCAAATAGTGTCTCTTCTTTCAAAAAGCTGATCAAGTCTCATCTTTTCCCCAACCGGTAGTTTCTTCCTCATTCCTTTTTTTTCTTTCCTTTCTCTCTTTCTCTTTGCACAGTGGTATTTAGGCACCTTGCAAATCCTGGTTAATATATTAGTACACATTGTTACTCATCAATCCCGTTTTGACTTTTCTCCAAATTTCCAGTTGCTGAAACCGATGAGAGTGACTGGTCAGAGACAGATGATGAACTCCTGGATCCGGGAGTGAAGAAGGCAAAGAGAGAAAAGATTCAACAGAAGCTTGCTAAGACAAAGGAGAGGCATAGAGCCAACAAGGAAGCAGCAGAGAGAGCTAAAGCCCAGAAGCAGACAGAAGCTAGGAAAGGATCAATAGTCAGTCTAGATGAAAAGGAGGAGGAGGATGAAGAACGAGGTGGATCACAGAAAAGCAAGCAAGTATCTGCATCAATTCTAAAATAATGTAAAAAAAAAGAGATTTGTCTCTCAACTTGAAGTGGATAAAAAAAGTAAATATTGCAAGTGATACTTCACAGGTCACAGCTATTAAAAATATAAATCCAATACACAATGTGCATTTCAATGATTTTTTTAATACTCTCATCCTCTTCAGTTCATGAAGCAGACACAAGAAAAAAAGTACCTTTTGGATCATATAAATGTACAAGTGGAACTGCTGTAAGGTCTGTGAGATAATGCACATACCAACAATGTCATGAATCTAGCTGTATTATTAGTGAAATTAAAAACCAAAAATCTAAATGCCAGAATCCTCATATTTGTCATTTTACTTCCAATATTTAGGTCCTCTGGTGTAACACTGTCGGAGCACTAGGCGAAATGTCAACCGTGCTAGCATGGTCAACCATGGTCAACCATGGTCAAAACATGGTTGACCATGGTTAACTATGGTCAGCGATGATCAGCCATGGTGGCTTGACCATGGTCAACCATGGTTGCCATGGTCACCATGGTATACCATGGCCGAGCATGGTCAGCCATGGTCTTCACCTCACTTGACCATGGTTGACCATGGTCACTTTTAAGTATACCATGGTCAACCATGCTTTATCATGGGTGAGCATGGTCAGCCATGTTCATCACCTCACTTGACCATGGTTGACCATGGTCACTTCAAGTATACCATGGTCAATCATGCTTTAGCATGGGTGAGCATGGTCAGCCATGGTCAGTCATCACCTCACCTGACCATGGTCACTTCAAGTATACCCTGGTCAACCATGCTTTAGCATGTGTGAGCATGGTCAGCCATGGTCATCACCTCACCTGACCATGGTTGACCATGGTTACTTCAAGTATACCATGGTCAACCATGCTTTAGCATGGCTGAGCATGGTCAGCCATGGTCATCACCTCACCTGACCATGGTTGACCATGGTCACTTTTAAGTATACCATGGTCGACCATGCTTTAGCATGGCTGAGCATTGTCAGCCATGGTCATCACCTCACCTGACCATGGTTGACTCTGGGTAGTGAATGAGAAAAAGCGCCCTCTGTTGTTATTAATCGTATTTAATGCGTATTTACAACGTTGTGAATAAATATTTGACACCATAGAATATAAAAACTAGTAATTTGATAAGTTAAAATAAGATTTTTAACAGAATAAATCGAAATAATATGATTATGCAGTTTATTCCGTTAAATATTTACCCCATAATTTCCCTCATTCTTCAGGCCCTGCCCTCTATCGGGTGCTAATTTAAAGTTTAGGCTTGATTGCTATTGTTTCTTTCTATTGTTTCTTCCTTGATTGCTATTGTTTCTTAACCATGGTCAAACATGCAAATTTTTGACCATGGTTGACCATGGTCACTTTAGATAGACCATGGTCTCTGGCCGTGGTGCCATTTTTCAAAAACATGGTTGACCATGGTCAAAAACATGGTTGACCAAAAACATGGTTGACCATGGTCAAAAACATGGTTGACCATGGTCAAAAACATGGTTGACCATGGTCAAAACCCTGGTTGTTGAACTATGGTTGACAATAGTTCAACCATGGTCAAACATGCAAAGTTTTAACCATGGTTGACCATGGTCACTTTAGATAGACCATGGTCAAAAGGTTAACCATGGTTGACCATGGTCTCTGGCCGTGGTGCCATTTTTCAAAAGCATGGTTGACCATGGTCAAAAACATGGTTGACCATGGTCAAAAACATGGTTGACCATGGTCAAAAACATGGTTTGACCATGGTCAAAACCCATGGTTGAACCATGGTTGACCATGGTTAACCATAGTTCAACCATGCCTTTTTCGCACTTCTGGACAATTCTTGCATGGATAATCATACTCACACAGTCAAAATATAAAGAAAACGTCCACCAACAAACAGAATTCATGTGTATGCAAGACCCACCCAAGCCATTTTGGAACATGGTTTGTCAATTATTTGATCTGTTTTTCTTGGTGCTCTACCAGGCATTAAAAAAACTTTAAAAAGCCAGGCATGTAGGGCTACATGCTAGGATAGCTTGCACATACTTGAGAGACAAACATCTTTTTTGGCCTAAATAGATTTGACTGAGAAGCTAGAAGTATTGTCATTGTAAGTGTCATTTTTCAGTAGATGTACAGGCTGATTTATTCCCAGTTAGGCCAAATTTTTTTTTGTTGTGTTGCCCTCATCCGTCCGACCCTAAATCCTGAAAAATCGGGGTCGGGTTTGTTTGTTTGGTTTTTTTTGGGTTTTTTTTAATGATGGTTTTTACAGATTTGTTCAAAAAATCAATGTTTTTCACTTAAAATTAATATTTTATTGAAACACTCGTTCTTTCATTGATGTCTAACAGGTATCCAGAAGTCAAAATTGACAAATGTCCCTAATTGAAGAAGCATTATTTGATATTTGAGGGATTTTTAAAAACTGAAGGTTTAAAAAAAAAAAAAAAAAGATATCCGACCGTCCGACCCAACTTTCCCATTTTCCAACTTGAGGGCAACACAACAATATTTTTTGGCCTTATATTCACCCTCCACATATATCACAGTGTATCAATTAAATATTCTTGACACAGCGAAGATAGATTAAACAATTAATCCAATAAATAGAAATTATAATGAAATACACTAATTATTTCTGTCTTATCCCAAAATAATTGTATTTCATCCAGATCTGGTAAACCCCCACCACCAATTGCGCCCAAACCGAAGAAATCTTCCATAACCAACACCAGCTCAAGTAGCCTTAATTCAACAAACTCAACGGATGCAACGAGTCAAGACAAGGTAGAATCCACAGAAAGCTTAGAAATAGAGACCAAGACACCGCCTGAAACACCAGAAGATGCCTCATCATCATCACCTGGTAGAGAGGCTCCAATTTCATTTGATGAAGTGAGTGAGTATAACCCAATGGTAGTGTAGTGTGCACCCCAAGGTTCCGTTCTGGGACCACTTGACGCTCTGAGTGAGTAGTACACTTAGTGCATGTGCCACAAATACTAATCTATTGTCTCTACCTTCCTCTACTTCTGTAACATGTTCACTTCTTATAAGCATGATCACCAGATGCACACTGGGTTATTACAATTGAAATCCATACATCCCCTATGGAAGACATACTTGGATGGGGATATCTATTTGAAATCTACACCCATATGTGGGAGATTAATGTCTTCATAGGGGGTGTATGGATTTCAACTGGAATGCCCCATTTTTGTGACCCATTACATAATTACAGTGAAAGGGGTAATATTTTGGAAGTGCAGATTTCAATGTTAATTTAGCAGACAATAAAATAAGCTTTGAAATTAATGATGTTCTTGTGGTTTCCATTTTGAAGAAGAAATAAAAAAAACAAGCAAATTTTCTTTAAATCATTTTAATAATCTCAGAACTAGACTGGCTGACTTTTGCTCTAACGCGTCACATTTACACAAGATAATAATGCATATTATGTGTAACACACCACATACCTATGCAGAAATTGCACTACTTTCACCCACTGATAAAGCATCTGGTTTGATGTTTGTATCACACATTGCTTTCATGTAGCACAGTTATGTTTCTTAACCTCCATTTCAAATAACCTTCATTAATTTTGCTAATAAGTAGTGGATCAACTAACAAAATTATCAATTTACATTTTGATTACAAAACAAAATACATTAAATGCATGTCATAAATTCTATTCTTTTCCAATTCTAAATTTATAATAAGAAATCAATGTAAAAGAGCATAGCCTTTGATTGTAGCCATAAAAGTAATAAAATGATTGTCACAATTCTTTCACCTTCTTTGGCTGATGTAGTTTGTGAACATATGGAAGAGGGATTCTAATTGAGTGATCAAGGCAGTGATCAAGTTTGTGCAGTTGTTGGAGTTGTCAGACTTTAGTGCGAGAGGTCCCGAGTTTGATCCCCTGCAGTGAGGTTGAAAAACAAAAGTTCTCCTGAAAATAATGTGCTAGCTTGAAATTCCCCTGGAACTAGCTGCCTGATTGTCTTGGTTTTACCCGTACATTAGTCAGGGAGCTGATCCTGGTTGCGATGGTTATATGTGGGTAGTCTAGGGGACTGCACCTATATTGGGGTCCCTGAATGTTGTAAAATTGTGTATTAGGTTGGGCCACAGTGGTCAGGAAAAATCTGCAAAAGTGTGCAGAAGCCTGTTGGTCAGTTAGCAGTACACTGTAAATCCCTAAATTAGGATGCTAACTATATTAGCATCTCACCTACAAATTGAATGAACGATATGCTCTATCTGTATTCACAAGCCAACATGGAACAAACTTTGAAAAGTATGAAAGTTTTGTGAAAACTTCAGGTAGGCCTAGGTGGTGAAATATTAACATTTATATTTTTCTCTTTTTGACAGAGTGCACGTGAAAAGCCACAACTCAAGTCATATCGCCGAGTACAAGGACCACAAGGAAGAAGGCGACCTCGACGAGACTCATCGCAAGCCATGTCACAAACAATGTCAACAACACTATCACAGATCATGGCATAGTCCACCAGAGTTACTTCAAATTAAAAGTTGCTTTTTGTACAAAGTTGAATATCACATAGGTGAATTTATACACATTCTGCATCAATATTTTATAAGTTTCTAGAATCATTGGTGGTGTAACTGTCAACATGGGGTAAAATTGAGTGGATTTCAATTCTTGCTTGATAGATGATGAAGAAGTATGACATATTGTGAAAGTATAAATTTCATGGAGATGGCAACAAAAGAATAGCAAACTACCCTCTGTATCAGAGTTCTTTTGCACATCGAAAGTATGGCAGGATTTGGGTGAGAATTGTATTATGGTTATGTTAATTAACTGAAGCTGCAAAATATGTATGCCCATCAGTAAAAAATCAAACATTTTGCTAAATTTAGATTTTCAAAATGCCTGATATAACATATGTAAAGTTATTAACCAAAATTAATTCATAACCATAACTCCTAAAAGGCTAGTTCTTCCATAGGGCTTGTATGGATTTCAACCGGAATAGCACATTCCTGTGAAGGACTATTCAAGAGAAAATCATTTTGGATGAAATATTGCTTTGAAACCAAATGACCAAACAATGAATAACATGGGGTTAATTAATTAAGTGCCAATTCTCATTACGTTTTACTACCTGAAGAGAATTGATCAAAAATTGAATTCCCTCCTGAGGTTGGTATCTGTCAATGAGTTGACCACATCACCAGGCTGTTATTATACCTAGAGGCAGTATATGGCACACATTGATCCCTCACTTAAAGAGTTATTACCATCGATTTGGTTGAGAAAGGAGGTGAGACATGATCAAATCTCCCCAGGTAACAAAACGTAATGTTCAAGCCTGTATACAGAAATGGTTAACCCATACCAGCCTTACACTAATACTACAGTATTGGTGAAACTGCTGGTACAAACAAAACCCACCAAACAATTTATTACATATTATACAAAGTATGCCAAATACAAAAGCACATTGTATTTGATCTGTTAAATGCCATTTTCCAAAAGGATGCATTTATTAAAGCCAAAGTTTTTAATGAAAAAATTGCTATGTAAGCTTACCCATTGGGGCAAAATATGACTTACTTCCAGGTTCAAAATCACGGCTGATAAACAGTATTTGTTCGAGCCAGTTTAAAGCAATAATGTGTGATTTGAATAAAGAATAGATTCCTATTTAAATGTATGTTTTCACTGATCACATTATCCCCTTTTAATTTAGAGCCAAACAAATTGTGATTTCATTCCAGCGCCAACAATGCGTGTAATATGCTCACCGATCGTATTAGTAATACTGCACGGATCATCGCCCTTGACGTGTGTACACATAAGCTGACATCCAGAGGACATGTTAGCAAGCATTCGATCGATGAACTCTGAATAAAACCGGGTCTCCCCGGTTTTAATATAAAAAGTTAAATTTTACTGTTATTAAAGCAATTCAGGCTTAGTCTTGTTAGCAAGCATTTGATCGATGAACTCTGAATAAAACCGGTCTCCCGGTTTTTAATATAAAAGTTAAATTTTACTGTTATTAAAGCACTTCAGGCTTAGTCTTTTACGTAGTATTTTAGTACACCATTGGGCATTATAATTATGCAAAAAGAAGAAATCCGAGTAACATTGAGGGTGTCGCTGTGAAGCAAATCACACATTATGGCTGCAAGTCTTTTACATAAGATGGTATTGACATTTCTGCATTTTGGTCATATTTTCTTGGAAATTTATAAAATGTTTTCTTGAGTGAGGCATTTATTTAACCAAGGGGCATTTAATGGAGCAAATATGGTATATATTATACACAAAGAGGGAAACAGGCAATGTACAGTAATTTGCATGAGTATTTATGCCATAACTTGCATGGAGTCAGCCAAATATACTATATAAACAAATATTTATCATGAAACATAAATGGGACAATATATATTCATTATAATGATTTGTACATGCTAATTTCTGTATTAATAATGTACATATTGTATAAGTCTAAACCATTGATAGATAATTATTGAATGGATGGAAATAATATGTTGTATAAACATGGATGACACTTAAATTTATCTAACTTTGTTTACATTTCCTAATGACATTGTGTATATATTTTTCTTATATTCTATTATTATAATTTGTGTGCAAATATAGTTGTAGTATGACAATTTCTATGCACTGGATTCATACTTTTTAATACACATAGCTAATAACCACAACTTGTCGTAAATTGAAATATTTCAATCTTTTAATGGTTGATGATAGGAATCAATTTAAATTAGATTGAAAAATAGATTGAAATAGATTTTGGACTGGTTCTTTTTGTAGACTGATTACAAATACAATTAATTCAAATTTGATGGCAAAATATTAGAAATTGACATTTTGGTAGTTGGTTCTATGAAGACCTAAAATGAACTACATAAAAAATAACCTCTTTTGAGTGTGGAATCATTATGGGATCTTCATAGAGCAAATCTGTATACAAAAGGATATAGCAAGGGCTCGGCCATCCACCTTTGCACAGTATTTTTTGTGGGATCTGAGAGTACATCAAACACCAATTGCATTCTGAATATATAAGGAATCTCCTTTTGATATCAAAATTTGAAATTTGAGATATAATACAAATTTGATGGAAAATTACTAGAAATTGACATTTTTGACATTTAACAGTCCTCGAAGTAAACTTTATAAATCTAATGACATAATGACAAAAAGTGTATGTAGCTGGGAGGAAAAGCTGGCCATCATATGAAAAGTTTGACCTTTCGTATTGAAGATATACATGAAGTTTCATTAAAGACCGAAACATTTTACTGATCAAAATGATTTAATATCAAAAAGACATTCCTCGTATTCAGAATGCAATTTAGTGTGTCGGATGTGCTCACAGAACCCACAAAAATGTGGGTGACAGAGCCCTCAAAATTGTGTGATTCCCAATTTGTAGTAAGAAAAAAGAGACAATTTTGAAAGTGGCAATTTTCAGGAGATGATTCTTTTGCTGCACCAAAGGTCAAATATATTTAATTTCATGAAAATATCATGTTTTTGATGGTGCACATGCTCAGAAATGCATCACTGAAAATGTCCACTTTTCTAGTAACTTTAGTCCAGGATGTTAGTCATTCAGTTTCTGTAAGCACTGGTCAATATTTATTTAAGCATTCTGTATAGACATATTGTAGTGGTCACCTTGTAACTTGAATATGTTACTTGGTGTTTGCTTTTTTATATACAAGAAAATACATTATTTGTACACAATGTAGCAAATATTAATTAACATATATGAAGAAACAAAATGAAGTCAAAAGTATTCATTTTATTAAAGTGCAAAATTAATATGAGTGTAATACAAATTAATTTAAATTTTATTTAAATTTTATTTCGTTTTATGACAGAATTCACTGGTGTTTGAAAATTCTTGGGAGAGAGCAAATGACAACACCAAAACACTACTATTATAATATATATATAATATGTAGTCCTAAACTTTTTGATAATTTTTGAATGAGAAATCTTTACTATGTGTCAACTTTTTGTAACTTTTCTTACCAATGTGTATCTTTCTGTAAAGTGATGCTAAGGAGTGAGCCAGGTGGTGTCAAAATTACCATGGATCCAGTGGTGTGTGTGTGGGGGATGCTTGCCACCCTGATATTTAAGATTTGTATGTACTTTTTAACTTGTCTTGGATCATTTTCATCAAATCCTCCCCCCCCCCATTGAAAGTTACCTTTCACCAGGGCTGTAGTAAGCGGGCAGCAGAGGAGCCCATGGCTGCCCCACCGTTTCAGAAATTTGTTGTTTTTCTTTATAGCTTGATTCCAATTTTGGTGCATATTTGTATTTTGACTACGCCATATTTTGGATGACCACCCCTCATTTTTCAATCTAGATATGGCCCTGCCTTTCAACCACTTTGCACCCCCTGAAAAAGTCACTGCATGAATCTTGTAGCTGGAGATTTAACAATATTGAACACTTTCAGATCAAAGTGTTTGTGAGGTGTGAATCGAAGTACACAAATTGTTTTTCTGCCCTTTTTGTTTAAATTCCATTACCTCACCAACCACTAAACTCTAGAAACAGGCAGACCAATGTTCAATAATGTTGAACTTAAGATATAGGCAACAGCAATAGAAATCTGAGAAACCAAAATTGAGTAGATAAGTTATTTCACAAATTATACTCGTATGAATTTTGATTAAATGTTATGAAGTGAACAAATGCACATAACATTTGATTATATTGGACTCATTACTCCAATTCCAGTGAGTCAAATCCAGGGCTAGAATATGGGTCTGATTACATCTGACTCATGTAATATGTGTCAAAATAGGTCACTTGATTCTGGAGTTATTTTCAGTCAACCTGATGACCTGATTAGCATCACTTTCTCATGTTTTCCCAACAGTTTTGTTTATTTGTCTTTGATGTGATGTGTAGTAAAATTGTAAATAAGTTGCATAGACCACAGATTAATATAATTTGCTTTATAAATTTAAGGTTACTTTTAAGGCTACAAGAAAAGCTTGCACCAATTTTTGCTTTATCTAAACTTGTGATCCATCATGACAAAACTATAAGCCAAAGTTGCAATGAAACAAAAACAAGGAACTGTACCAGTGTCAAGTTGTCAAAATTAAAATACCCCAACTTTGCTCAAATTCTTCTAATTTCTTTTCTTTTTTGTCCAAAGCTATGTATTCCTTTGATTCATTTCTGCTTTTGTCACACTCTTTAAAGTATTGTTTCTGTTGGATTCAAGTCATTCAACCAATCCAGATCAAATTGACAAGTACACACCCAGGCAAGCACACCACCACTCCTAGTTCCCCTAAAAAATTCCCACCTGAGTTCTTGGGTATGGCTAGTGGATGCAAACTGCAGATGTAATAAAAACACTGAGTTCATTCAAATTTAGGAATCCAAACTGGTGGTGTGCCAGACGAGTAAACGCTGTGTTATAAATTGTCAAACATGTTTACAATTCTGAATTGCCAACTTTGAGCCCTACAACCAATGTGTTTTGGATGCAACTTTTAGTTGTGGATGTACTTTATGTTATACTTTTATACATTAATGGATGGACACCCATACACACTACCGCATAATAAAAAGTAATAACTAATGTGCATCAACAAAACCAACATCAAACATCAATCATTTATACTGATTAAAATTAAATCGTATTAGTTTCCATCTCTATTATGAGTTTCAAAGATACAGTTGAAGTCCGAAATGTCCAAAAATGATACCGGTATCAAAGATAAGATTTCATAGATTTGCCATACAGTTTTGCTCGTAACTAAAAGTGATGTGCACAAAACCTTTATCTTCAAACTTGATAGAATTAAAAATTGAAGTAACAAGAAACAAGACCAAATTTTAAAACAACCTGAATGGTATATGGTGTGGTTGTCTGTCCGTCTGTCCAGTTGCATGTAATATAGCAAAGACAATTATTACTTAACCGGAGAAGGGCAAACAAATAATTATAGTTGATAAAATTCCCTTTAAAAGGGAAAGCCAGCCTCAATAGTTGAAAAGCTTTTTTAAGTTGCTGCTGGTGGTATCAAATGTAATTTTACATGTAGCACAATGAAGTGACTTGATAGTATCTAAATAAGACTGCATAAGATAATTGGTTGGTTCTCGTCCAGAGGATTTCCATGAATTCATTATGCGGTACCTTTTATTTGATGGTTCTGAGGGGTCAAATACTTCAAAAACTTTAGATTCATGTTGTTCAATTACCTTTGTTTTATCATCATGATAATGAATTACTGGAAGTTTAAAATCAAGTGTTATACTTGAAAATTGTAAAAGAAAACAACAAATATAAACCAACTCTAGAAAAGATTGTGTGTAAGACAAAAAAAAAGGTTTGTCTCATGTCCCCCACGTGCATTGGATTTCATTGGATTTGGCAAAACATAATTGGCCAAAATCGGTGAGTTTTCAAGGGGTAATTCCCCCTGAACACCTGATTTATTAATAAAAAAACAAACGCATACTGCATTGAATTTGTAATCGTTCGGGGGACATGAGACAAACCTATTTTTATATTTGGCCTAAGGAGGAAAACAATAAAACATATTTTATAAAAATATATATGGTGGTAGAATAATTAAGGCAGATTCTCTTAGGATGACAATACCATTTGCATTGTGTTGTAAGTTTAATTCAAATAGTCATTATACCAATGATGATGTGGTTAAATCATTGCAAATCTTTGCTGATGTAAACTAACATGCAATTGTACTTTGTTTATCAACTGTACAAGCTGCCTGGCTGTAAATCAAATGCAAATTAAGAATCCAAATGAATGTAAAACTGTATAAAACACCTATTACAAAAATATACTAATTCTTGGATGCAATCAGATTTGCTAAATGATTAAGAAGGCTTCTAAGTAATGTGTCGGTAGACCTCAGCATCGCTGGATTTGCTGATTTGGAACTTTTGCCATGTTGAAAGACTTACACCTAACACAGTGTTAGGGCCTAGGCCTATTGCATTTACCACACATACAGGGTGTCCCAGAAAAAATTACCGAGTGAATAGAATTGAACGTAAGTCGAGAAATAGACAACAGAATCAAAAAGTTTTAAATGTATCGCATAGCCTATTTTATTGTGCTTTACATACGAAAATTTTATTTGATTCGGTTGACTGGTTGCAAAGAAATTAATGATTACATAATGCGCGCCTCAATGCAGTTCATTCCAAGTTTGATCAACAGACGCTTTTTTCATACTCGCTCACCGCTTCCTAGTTTGTGTATCTAATTGAATTCAGTCCACATTATCTATTTCATATCCGACGGTGTTATGTTATTCATGCTAATCACTGAAGATGAATACCAGTTTGTCCGAGAAAACTTTGATTTCTTCAATTGAAAGCTTTCCAAGTCTAATTCTTTAAGTTGTGCAAATATGTTATATATCAATTTTCCAAAGAACTTTTGAGCCAAGAATGACAATGATCATGTGCTTATACAGCTTACGTGTGATTGTTGATTCAATGCAACATTAATGTTGAAGCTTTAAAAGTTTTAAACTTTGCATTACAATTTCTTGGAAATATTCCAAAAACATTAATGTGTGTGAGGTGGAATTCTTTATGCAATAATTCTTTATGCAACATTTATATTATATCAACATTAACGAAAAAAGATATTTACAAGTACCGAACATCAGCTTACATGCATGCTTTCATTTTCAATATCGTGCAGATTTTCAAATTTGAACACAATCTAATTAAATGTTTTGCAAGAAACAGATTGTTTAAAAAGAACGAAAAGGATATCACCGAACAAAATATGAAGCCCATTGACAGTAAACCACTAGTGCGCATTGTGTTCTTTCAAACTTGGAATGAAGTGAATTGATGCATGCGTTGTGCAATCCGTCAACCGATTCCAGTAAAATTAGCGTATAAGATGCAGATTAAGATGGGCTACACATTGATTTTTAGATTTTTGGATATTGATGTCTATTTCTCGATTTACATCCAAATTTATTCGCCCGGTATTTTTTTCTGGGACACCCTGTCTGATACTTCTAACCCTACTTATTACTGTAATTGCCAATATTTATGGTCAAATCATTTGCGAAGTAGATTAGGTATGGAATTAAGAAGTTTAGAAAACTATAAATTGATTTTCAAGAAGCAAAATAGGCATTTTATGCATGAAAATATCAGGTTTTTGTTCTCAAAAAGAGAAAAAAATGTGGAAAATGTATGCAGCCTACAGGACGCAAACATTTTAAAGCTTTTTTTAAAAAATTAATATTAATTAAGTAAAGATCTGCTTCATAAATGCAGCACATCAAAGGGGCACTTTGTCAATTTTCAGTTCAGTATTGCTGCTTTGAAAGCATTTTGCAAGCTATTTTACTATTTTAATCAATGTTTTGGAAAGCACTTTGCCGCAATTTCCCCCTTTTGATGAGCTGCATCATAAATATCAAGTCCAGCCCTACATTCTATTATTCCCTAATTCTGACACTAAAAATAATTGTGAAGCATCAGGCCAGTAGTATGTGCTGCCAAACCTATATCCATTTCTATAATTATGAGTAATTTCATTGAAAATATCTAAGCAATTTTATATTTTTACCAATTTTATAGCTGTAGTACAAAATTGTGCAAAAAACAAGCTTTAAAATATTTAAAATTATGGGTTTTTCAAGTATAATGCAGACATTTTTTTCAAAGGAGACCCATGTCTAAGGATTATTTTTTCAGAAACAGACCCCCATCAGGATGGCAACATCCGGGGGCAACATTGGATTCTGTGGCAGGGTTTCCAACTTATTGGACTACAACCAATGTCAAATTGTACCACATGTCCCTCCTTATTCCTGAGTAGTCTCACTAAATGGTATTGGGCTATTCCAGAAATTAATGGCACCCCCCTAAAGAAGACATGTGAATTTGTACCATAAAGTTTTGGGAATTCCCAGACCAAAATTTTACCAACAAAAATTGGGAACTCCCATTTTGATAAAAAAATGCTTAAAAATATTGGGAATTCCCAGTAACCCTAAAGAAGACATGCACATTTTTGATAAAATTTTTGGGAATTCCCATATCAAAATTTTATCCAAAAAAATTGGGAATTCCCATTTTGAAAAAAAAAATGCTTAAAAAATGGGAATTCCCAGTGTTCCTAAAGAAGACATGCAAATTTTTGCCAAAATTTTTGGGAATTCCCAAGCCTAAAAAGGCATCTTTTTCTTGGGAATCCCCATGTCTTCTTTAGGGTTGTGAGAATAATGGCCATTTTTTTTTTGGGAATTCCCAGAGCAAAAAATTGTGAAAATTTTTGGGAATCCCATGTCTTCTTTAGGGGTGTGCCTTTAATTTCTGGAATAGCCCATTGACATCAATGGTTAGGAACTCCTGTTCTATTGTTTTTGCTGGTTATCCAGGTATATAAATTACTATGATTACAGAACCTGAAGATAATACTGAGATTTATCAAACTGCTGTTCCAAAGCAAACAATTATTTGAATTGAATTTGATAAATGACACATGCATTAAATCATAAACGTTATGAATAAGAAATTTTGTATTCTGTAATATGAGTGTTATGTTGGTTTGTATTTGTACCAATGATATGCCTTATTTTCACAATATGTATTGTGTACATGTTTTCTTTGTGCACCAAATGCAGAAACCGGAAAAGAGTGGTCTTATTATTAAAATAATAATCATTAAATAGATATTGTGTCCAACTTGTGTTTTTTTTTCTTGTCAAAATTGTCTTGAAGATTTCAAGTACATCCCTTGAAAACAGGTCATCACATTTGATTTGAAAACTGAATTTTTGGAAACAACCCGCCGCTGTTATAACATTAAGCAAGAGAGTATTTCTGACACGATCTGGTCCATGCAAATTTGAAATAATAAGATAATGGCAAAAATATGGAGTATAAAACAATATAATACATAAGGCAAAAAAAAAAAAGGTTTGTCTCAAAGCTCTCATACAAGATTTGTAAAATCGTGAGATTTGGAAAAAAAAGAAATGCGAATTTTTTTATTTCCCCCAAAAAAAAAAAAAAATTCGCGAAAATCAGATTTTTTTCTCCAAATACCATGAAAAAAATCGGGAATAACAAAATTTTTTAGAAAAAATCGCATTTCGCATTTGTTTTCAAACCACTCGTGAGCTTTGAGACAAAGCATTATTTTTTTTGGCCTAAGAGATTTGCAGATGATATTATAATCGTTGCAGAGGAGTCTATGCTGCAAGCCCTCAACCAATGTCAACAATGGAAGTAACCAAGTGGGGCTGAAGATCAACACGCGTAAGACCAAAAGTATGTTCAACAGATTTGTCATCAAGAAGCAAATCTATATTCACCAAACAGCACTAGAAGAAGTAGAAGAATATGTGTACTTGGGTCAAGTTGTCAAAATGAGCTACAACCACTTTGACGAAGTTAGAAGAAGAGTAAGAGCAGGATGGGGTGCTTTAGGAAACTTGAATGAGGTGATGCAGAGCAACATGCCATTATGTCTTAATAAAAATTCCTTTAAAAAAGGAATGGGTGCCCAACTGTTTGGATACTTTTTTTTTCTCTTTAAAACAATAATGTAATATTAGCATAGAAAAAAGTCCATTAAGTTTGTATTTTAAACAAAGAATATACGCACAACATTTTATCCCGAACATATCAGAAAACAATAATAAAATAAAATCCAAGCAAATTGTGGTTTTATTTCTAAGCTGAGCATACTTTTAAGCAAAACAGTTATGAAGTAAATCTAGCAAGACCGAAATTAGACGCTCTTTGCAAAGTCAAGCCAAACAAGAGAAATGTGTCTGATTGGGGAAGGTGTTCTGACAATCCAAATATAAACTTAGTCCACCTCAAATGACCTGTAACAATTTGTGATTGACATTACTTAATTCACCTCGGATGACTTTGATCTGACATTCAACTTTTTCGTTCTTACACCAATCATATCCATAACAATTTAACTCTTACAACTTCCTGTCAACTCTCTAATTTAAAACTCTAAATTTTTGTCTGTTTGCCTTTTCTGTCTACAGTTTGTTACAATTATTATGATAAGCAAACATTGCTGGGTAGATAACAGGATTTAGTTATTTACTTAATCCAATCATGGAGGTAGTATAGCTACAACCTTGGCGAAAAATGTTGCCACACCTGAGCGTTAATTAACATCCTTCCCGCTCCCCTATTGCAATGGTGATTTGGACAAAATCGTCATCATTTCTACATTACAGTCTCCCAACATTGGAAAATGGGGGGTGGGGAAGGGGCAAGTGTAATCTGAATGTGCATTTGCAACTATTATACAAAATAATACGGAACTATCCCATATTTAGCTTCGATTGCGTGCTTTTAACACAAGAACGTGCTGGTGTGGCCCTGGTGTGGCAACGAATTTCCGCCAGAGTTGTAGGCTTACTACCTCCATGATCCAATCATGGCAATAACGTCAATTTTGGTCTTCAGTGTTTTAAAATACAACAATGTAGAACATGTATAATTAATATGCCGTGTTGTTTGCATACAGTTTTCCGCCCAATTGTGCCACCATATTGCAACTTTGGCAATAACCGCTAGCAAACAAAAGCCATCAGTAGAGTCCTCGTTAATTGATCTTATCACTATGGACCACAATAGTCTCATCCCAATGGCATAGTCCAATAACCTCAATTACATAATCATAGTGCAAAATTTGACCTCAAGTTGCAGAGTATGAGTTTGTGTGCCCAAATTTTCAAAGGATGAAAGTAGGCCTACAAATGTATTAGGGCTTAAGAACTGTTCCCATGATAGATGAGCATGTTGTGGATCCTAGTGTATGGTCAAATGTCACCGTCTATCGGGTTTCTAAGGCACACGGTAAACTGGTTGAACCCATACAAAGGTCAGGATTTATTTGGTGTTTTTATAAATCCTAATTTTGTATTTTAAACAAAGAATATACGCTCACCATTTTATCCTGTGCATATCAGAAAACAATAATAAAATAAAATCCAAGCAAATTGTGGTTTTATTTCTGAGCTGGGCATAATTTTAGCAAAACAATTGCGAAGTCAATCTAGCAAGAGTGAAATTAGAAGCTTTTCACAAAGAATCACAAAGTCATGCCTATATTTTGGCGCCTCCGTAGAGGGCGCCAAAAAGAAAGTCTACTACCAGGCAGTGTGTCCTCCCAGCCATGACAAATGGCTCAGAAACTTGGGTCATGACTCAGAGAATGGAACAGAAATTGAGAGTGGCTCAACACAGAATGGAAAGGAGCGTGAGCATGCTAGGGGTCACAAACAGAGACAGAAAAACAAATGAGTGGATCAGAAGCATGACACAGGTCACCGATGTTATCCAGACTGTGAAACAAAAGAAGCGGTCTTGGGCTGGTCACCTAGTTACAACATCAAATGGACGATGCACCAAACTGGTTACAGAACCGTGGATACCTAGAAATGGTACTAGGCACCCTGGAAGACAGAATGTTAGATGGAGGGATGAAATTACAAAATTCCTTGATGTAACCTGGATGAGAAAGACGTGGAATAAATCAGAGTGGCGTCACCTTGGAGAGGCCTTCACCCTGCAGTGGGTCGACAATGGCTTAGGATGATGATGAGAAAGTGGACATCATCAAAACCAAGTGTGCAAGATATTTGGTGTTTTCAGAATTATGATAGCCTGATGTTTGTTTAAGGTAATGATTATTATAGTAACCTAATTTTCAAAAATGCCTCCTTTGGCCTCCATGGACTAGATCTGGTCACATTTTAAGTTAATTTGAGTAAAATTCTGGAATTTCCAAGTGGACGGTATGGTAGGAGCAATATTTTTCCATGGCTGTACTTAATATTAATACAGTGATCTTATTGGAAATAAGTCAAGCAAGCCAAAATTTAATATTTGCATAGGTCTTATGCTTCTTGAGCTAGGGTCAATAATAATGTCTATCAAACGAAAGTGTTGGGTATTTTCTTAATCCTGAGAAAAATCATGCAAATGTAGAAAAGAACCCCATGGAAACTTTTGGGCCTCATATCTGCAGATGATGCTAAAATATAACAGTATACATATTTAGAGTGGCAAAGACTTCTGACAATTTGGGCGGGCTTGCTTGGAATTGTCCATTAAGCCTGGTCTTAACCATGGAATTATCTCATAACTGCTAAATTGTCAGTATACATATTTAGAATGGCAATAACTTCGTCTGTTAGATCAAATTTGGGCACAAATGCTCATTTTTGGCCCAAAATCCCAAAAAACGTTTTTTTGGCCCACTTCTTTTTCGTTAAATGTAACAAAAAATTCTTGGGCCAACAAATTTTTTTTATTAATTTTTAAAAACTAAATAAAAATATCCAGGAGTCGGGTTTTTTTTTATTATTATTTTGACCAACTTCACCAAAAGTATTAAAATTTGTGCGAAAATCGTTGGTCAAAATTTAAACTGAAAGTGTACATCCTAAGTTTGCAAATTTTTTATTCCAGATAACTAAATTCACAGAGTTTGTCAAATATGTTTTATCGAAAAAAAAACTGCCCCCGTTCGCATTATTCCACAACGCAATGTTTGCTTATGCAAATTAGGAAATTAGGGTGGTTTGGAAATGTTTCTCCTACCTAATCATTCACTTCCCAACCATTATGCTATTCACCCTGTTAATACATGTTTGGCTGATGCATTGAAAAGAAATTTGCACGAAGGCATTTAGCATCATTCCGGAACGCTTGAAATAGCACATATCAAGCTTTGGAATCTCCTTTATAGGTCCCATACCATTTGTCTTGTGTGTCCACTTTATTTGTCTCCCGGGGGGGCCACTTACATTACGTGATGGACACCATGCTCATGTATAGACTCTCGAAACGCACCCTAAACGAGTATTACTCAGCGCATGCAAAACATACCCTAAACAAGTATTTTGCCATTTCTTAGTGTGTTTTTAACACTAAGAAAGTAAAAATTCATGTTCAGGTTCTTGTTTAATATAAGAAGTTTGATGTTTCTTAATGTTTTACCCTACGATTTGTTCTGATAGAAGCCAAACATAGCCTATTTCACCCTTTTTTATTTTGCCATTAAACTTTGGTACCCTAAAAGGCCTAAGCAAGTATTTTGCTTGGAAAAGTATACCCTTTTTCCTGATTTTTGGCGTTTTTGACACCCTAAACAGGTACAGCGCTGTACTTGCCCAATGCTGAAAAACAACCCTTTTTACTTGTTTTTTTACACGAGCATGGTGTCCACCTTGAAATACAAGTGGCCCCCCGGGATTTGTCTCAATATTTGAGTGCAAACACCACTAGGCCATGCATGCTCCCACCTGGCCCGCCTTGAGTGAAATGAACATAAATTTGCCCAACTCCATGTTTTAGTAACTTTTTAGCAGAGGGCGCTATGTAACAATCGTCAGCTACCCAACCTGTGTGTGACATGGCTGTAAATATTCCTGGGTAAATATTATGTTTCAAAATACAATTGACATGCATCGATGAAAGTATAGAGTAGTATTTTTCTGATATTGATAAAGTAGATATCCATTTCTGAAATTGCTGCTGATATTGGTGTTGATGAAGTAACTATCTGCTAATGATACTGTGTTGTTGATGTAGACGATCTGCTGCTGATATTGGTGTTGATGAAGTACCTATCCACTGCTGATATTGGTGTTGATGAAATAACCATCTGCTGCTGATATTAGTGTTGAAGAAGTACCTATTAGCTGCTGATATTGGTGTTGATGAAGTAACTACCTGCTACTGATATTGGTGTTGATGAAGATGATCTGCTGCCGATATTGGTGTAATGAAATAACTATCTCCTGCTGATACTGGTGTTGATGAAGTACCTATCTACTTCTGATATTGGTGTTGATGAAGTAACTATCTGCTGTATATATTGGTGTTGGTGAATTTACTTTCTGCTGCCAATATTGGTGTTGATGAAGTAACTATCTGCTGCTGATATTGGTGTTGATGAAGTACCTATCTACTGCTGATATTGGTGTTGATGAAGTAACTATCTACTGCTGATATTGGTGTTGATGAAGTAACTATCTACTGCTGATATTGGTGTTGATGAAGTAACTATCAACTGCTGATATTGGTGTTGATGAAGTAACTATCAACTGCTGATATTGGTGTTGATGAAGTAACTATCAACTGCTGATATTGGTGTTGATGAAGTAACTATCTACTGCTGATATTGGTGTTGATGAAGTAACTATCAACTGCTGATATTGGTGTTGATGAAGTAACTATCTACTGCTGATATTGGTGTTGATGAAGTAACTATCAACTGCTGATATTGGTATTGATGAATAACTATCTACTGCTGATATTGGTGTTGATGAAGTAACTATCTACTGCTGATATTGGTGTTGATGAAGTAACTATATGTGCTGATATTGGTGTTGATGCTTCTCATATTGGTGTTGATGAGGTAACTACCCAGCAAACACAAAACGTTTTCGACATCATTCGCAAAAGGTTATAAAAGGTTGTCAGAAAACGTTTAAATGTCGGGTTATATAAAGGGTATATTAAGAGTATAAAACGTTTTCATAACCTTAAAAACATTTTTGATAATCTACTGGTCAGCAAACAAAAAATGTTTTACAGAAAACGTTTAAATGTCGGGTTATATAAAGGGTGTAAAAACGTTTTAATAACATTCCAAAAACATTCTTGAAAACTTGATACAAAACATTCTAAACAGAATGTTATTTTGGGGTTGAAAAAATATTTTGCGAAAAATGTTTGCCCAAAATATTTTCTATAACGTTTTAAAAACGTTGTCATGACCTTTAAATAACCCGACATTTAAATGTTATTAAAAGGTTTTGAAAAAACATTTTAAGAACATTTCTGTGTTTGCTGTGTTCTAATATTTTAACATAATGTTATTTAAGTATTGACACAATATTTGGCAAAAATGTTTGCAAAAATAGTTTACAATAACATTTTTTGAAAACATTTAAAAATATTTAAAAACATTTAAAAATATTTAAAACATTTAAAAATATTGTTGTAGTGTGTTTTCATACAAAATGTTTTCAAACGTTATCACGACCTTTATATAACCCGACATTTTAATGTTATTAAAACGTTTTACCTAAACCAAAAGCCAAAATATAACTTATTTAAAACGTTTTTAAAACGTTTTTTGTGTTTGCTGGTATCTGCTTAAAAGACAGAAACTAAGTAGGAAGGAAATAATTCATACCAAGAAAGAAGGATAGAAAGACAAAAGGAGAAAGAAACTAAGAAAGAAAGAAAGGAACTTCAAGGATGAACGACAGACAGACAGAAAAAAGGAAAGAATCCCGGCCGGGATTCGAACCTGTCCGCATTTCTTTGCTGTATGAACCCGTTGTGTAAAAACTTTGACAGTCAGGAGAACAATCGATGAGGTCACGCAAGACATGTTAAGATAAATTGGGGATTCAAAGCTATTTATTGGACGTGATAAAGTGACAATCACACCTTCCGACAACTCATTTGTATAAACAGGACAGAGAACCGACAATGACGTATATTTAGGCGTACAATGAAAGTATTGCTACATGCCAAAAAATCGAGCCAAAAAACACGGCGTTGAAATTTTTCTAAAAGTTTTCAGTCAACCAACGTATGCGAATGCTCTCTCATACGTCAATGGTGTATGTTTGGCGTATAATCGTATATAGGGCACACCATGATAAATTATCGCCCCATTGAAATGCATGTAAAAATAATACCCGTTTTCTTCGCTCAGTTTAAAATATTGCAAAACGATGAAAGTTCAAGTTAACATAAATTATGTTTCAATGTATGTGGTTCTTCACCGCGTTTTCTGGGCGTGCTCTCAAACAGCACCCTCAATGTTTTTGACCTGCTCTCTTAACGTGAAACCCGTTTCCGATCATTTTTCAATTCGCAGACCTATTTTCTTGATAATAAAAATGCGACTTTATAGAGATTCAAATTCAGGTACAGGCATTAAACTTTTAATTAAGATATAACATGCTACTCTCTTATTATGAGTCCAAAGAGCAGCTCAGAATACCTCTTTAATACATCTGGATACAAACGAGTTCGACATTCTAAATCATGTGAATAGGCAAGTCTTCATTCATGTTTTATATTATTAAAACTTTAAATGTACAACTTTTGTTTGTATGATTAATTTAATTTATTGGAGGGTTCAAAAGGTTCAATCTGCGCCGAAAGTAACGTTGATGAAGTATCTATCTGCTGCTGATATTGGTGTTAATGAAGTAACTATCTACTGCTGATATTGGTGTTGATGAATTAACTATCTACTGCTGATATTGGTGTTGATGAAGTAACTATCAGCTGCTGATATTGGTGTTGATGAAGATACTATCTACTGCTGATATTGGTGTTGATGAAATAACTATCTGCTGCCGATATTGGTGTTGATGAAGTAACTATATGTGCTGATATGAGTGTTGATAAAGTAACTATCTGCTGCTGATAGTGGTATTAATGAAGTAACTATTTGCTGCTGATATTGGTGTTGATGAAGTAACTATCTACTGCTGATATTGGTGTTGATGAAATAACTATCTGCTGCCGATATTGGTCTTGATGAAGTAACTATATGTGCTGATATGAGTGTTGATAAAGTAACTATCTGCTGCTGATATTGGTGTTGATGAAGATACTATTTGCTGCTGATATTGGTGTTGATGAAGTAACTATCTGTGCTGATATTAGTATTGATGAAGTAACTATCTGCTGCTGATATTGGTGTTGATGAAGTAACTATTTGCTGCTGATATTGGTATTAATGAAGTAACTATTTGCTGCTGATATTGGTGTTGATGAAGTAACTATCTACTGCTGATATTGGTGTTGATGAAATAACTATCTGCTGCCGATATTGGTGTTGATGAAGTAACTATATGTGCTGATATGAGTGTTGATAAAGTAACTATCTGCTGCTGATATTGGTGTTGATGAAGTAACTATCTGCTGCTGATATTGGTGTTGATGAAGTAACTATCTGTGCTGATATTAGTGTTGATGAAGTAATTATCTGCTGCCGATATTGGTGTTGATGAAGTAACTATATGCTGCTGATATTGGTGTTGCTGAAGTAACTATCTGCTGCTGATATTGGTGTTGATGAAGTAACTATCTACTGCTGATATTGGTGTTGATGAAGTAACTATCTGTGCTGATATTGGTGTTGATGAAGTAACTATCTGCTGCTGATATTGGTATTGATGAAGTAACTATCTGTGCTGCTATTAGTGTTGATGAAGTAATTATCTGCTGCCGATATTGGTGTTGATGAAGTATATAACTATATGCTGCTGATATTGGTGTTGCTGAAGTAACTATCTGCTGCTGATATTGGTGTTGATGAAGTAACTATCTGCTGCTGCTATTGGTGTTGATGAAATAACTATCTGCTGCCGATATTGGTGTTGATGAATTAACTTTCTTCTGCCAATATTGGTATTAATGAAGTAACTATCTGCTGCTGATATTGGTGTTGATGAAGTAACTATATGCTACTGATATTGGTGTTGATGAAGTAAATATCTGCTGCTGATATTGGTGTTGATGTAGTAGGCCTACTATCCGCTATACTGATATTGGTATTAATGAACAATAGCAATCTGTTCGTGATATAGTTGTTGTTGATACAGTAACAATCTGCTGCATATTAATACAGTAATGATCTGTTCCTGATTTTGGTATTGACGAAGTAAACCATCTCATGTTGATATTGCTGTTGACGAAGCATCTATCTAATGCTAATATTCGTGTCTATCTGTTGGTGATATGTGCGTTGATGAAGTAACTTTCTGATGCTGTCCGGAGTTTGTCCTATTAAAATAGACACCCTGCGTTCCAAATCACAGGTGACAAGTTACACAAGTAGACTTAAATGGTAATTGGTGTTTTCATGCCTCATGTTAACATGATCAATAAGATGTTTTACGTGGAATGTAAATGAGAATGGTTCTTTTATGCTTTGGTGGTTATGAGAATAGGACCTATAAAGCAGTATTCAGACTTTTTATTGTACGTAAAATATTGTATGCAACATATCTACGTTGTTTAATCTATTACCATTCTATTTCCAGTAATGTTTAAGTTCTAACGAATGTTTGATGACGTAAAATCGATAATATATTTCTACTAGATATTACATGTAACATATTTTCGATTTTTCGCCATCAAACATTCCTTAGAACTTAAACATTACTGGAAATAGAATGGCAATAGATTAAATAACGTAGATATGTTGCATACAATATTGTACGTCTAATACTCAAAGTCTGTGGAGCGCTTTAAGGACAAAATAAGGCATTAACATGAAATCTGTAATTTATATACTGACAGTATATAAATTAGCTACATGTATTTGAATGGGGCCTCAACTTTGACAATACTACTGTTTTCCTTATTTTTTGTCATGTTTTTCATTTCAAAAAGACCTAATGACAATTTTAATGACTTGTCCTTCACCAATTTATAAACAATTTTCATTTTTTTGCACTTTCGCTGGAATCACTGAATGAAAGGGCCTTTAATTGCAAGAACTAGTAGTTTTTACAGTATTGGGTAACTGATTAAGAAATAACGTGGTGTTTTCTCTACACAAACTATCGCAAACCCGCAGATTTCAAAAGCTTATCGAACACTAGGGATTTCGATATCGAATATCCGTATTTTCCGATATTATTTCAATATCGAATCCCCGTATTATTCGATATCAAATCCTAAAATACACGTAGGAGTATCCTACTTTTCGACGCAGCAACGAAAATGTAGTTGGCATGATAGACCAATTGAAGTGATAATACTGTTTCGTCGAATTGCAGATTCTATAGTTCATGCACTATTGGTAACTAAAATACTGATTTTATTTAGAACTTTAAGCTATGAGTTGCTTAGGGCGTACATTTACAAGTACGTGAATTGAAACAAAGTAAATAATAGGGCTATGAATTAAACAATATGTTTCGACCCAGCGGATGATTTCATTACTTCCCAACACCCATAGTAAATTATGCAACCAACGGTCCAACGCAGTGCTGTAAGCCAGACAAGTCAAGGTCAGCTGTATACTATACTGCGCCAAGAAAGTATCCTTACACTTGGAAAAATAATCACAATTTGAAAACTGAATCATATTGGGGTAAATTTGTTTTTGTAATAGATGCACTATCTAACCCTGCACATTATGACACCACATTGAATCCAATGTGACCTCAAGAAGTAAAGTTACAAGCAATTGAATAGACGAAGGTCCAGTTATAAAAGTGACAAATTGGCTATACAAGGCGCAAAAAGATTCCAACAAGCGCAACAAAGAGACTACACAGTTTCTTCAATGAAGCCTTATTTAAAGCAGTATTTATTTCAGTTTTTACTTCTCTGTACTTTTCATAACTTGCATTTTATTTGTCAGCTCTTTTGTTTCAGTTTTCTTTTGTTCCTTTTGTTTAAATTAAAGGCACACACAAATTAGCCATTTACCACTCTCAAATTAGATGTCTAGTCCGTGGAGTTTTGAATAGGCCAGTGTGTCACTTTTAAAACTGGGCCTTCGTCTAATCAAAATAATGCTCGTAACTTTGCTTCGTGAAGTCACATTGGATTCAATGGGGTGTCAAAATGTGCCGGACATCATGCAGTTATTGTTAACTACATGTATGCACACAACACAGGGGCACTCACAATAGGCAATTGAACCCTACTGATAGCGCTGTGTTGTAGCTATTGGGGATGAACTAGTTAGTATCATATATCAAAAAGTATAAAAGCTATGATTTTAGTACTTTCTCTATGTTTCAATTACTTATTCTTTTCCAAATATCTGAATCTTCAACCCGGTACAAGCTTTAATAACGGGGAACATACATTTTATTAAAAGAAATCCTACCATCTATCCAAACTCGCCATGTTATTCCAATGCACATTTTACTTCACCGGGCAGCCATTTTTTGATCGTATTTTGAAGATTGGTGTCATAAAACCGTCATAGGTACAAATTTAGTACTTTCTGTCAATCAATTATGGCTTATTCTCTACATGTCAATCTTTAAATAATTGGCATAGTCCTTATAAAACCGGTGGTCCGCCTTGATGAGTAAATGACAGCAAACAGCTGCAAACCAGTGACAAATATTCCAAAACTCGGTCAGTGGAGCTCCGCTCGTACATGTCAATAGAGTCATTATCGATTGGATTAGTCGTCCGCTCATTGGATCAATATTATCAGGTGGTAATAAATTTGCATTGGACAATAGATTACTATATAATGGTTTAGTACTGCATATATTGGTTTAATCTTCAATAAGCGGGTTTATGGCTGGAAAGGTCACGGTGAATTCGCCGTGGACGTAAGTGCACTATGATTAAAAGAACAAAGTTACCCCTATATGGTTCAGATTTGAAATTGTGATTATTTTTCCAAGTGTAAGGATACTTTCTTGGAGCAGTATATATAGGTTTGTGTATCGGAAAGTTGAATTTTTATCATTATTTAAATTGTAATTTCACAAGAAAATGAATCTGATCCATACAGGTAGTATGAAGTAGCACCCAGAGCTATTTTGTTGTCCTTTAAATTGAGTAGATATATACTACACGGTGACCATTTCAAAACAAGACCTGTTTAATAGATTCAACAGTGGCGTAATTTGTTTGACAGTGGTGGGATGGGGTTGGTGAAAAATCCTGATGTAGATAGAATTCATCAGCTATTCTACAAATGCACGCAAAGCCCGCGCCCGCGAAAAAAATGCCATTTTGAAGCCAAAATGGTCAAAAATTACGGAAATATGACCCGCGCGAAAATTGGAAAATTTTAAGCTAAAACGGTCAAAAACACACACACACGGGCCTCAACATTGCATCCCCGCACCTCCGGGATTTGCTAGTTCAAGGTGCAGTTGAAATCTGATAACACATTAATGGATATGGGAAGTTCTTATATATAAATCACTCAGATTCACTAAGAATTCATTGAGGACCGTCAATTACCGTATTGGAACTTTGTATAGACGAATTCAATTTCACGCATTCCTACACCTCAATGGCAGCCATATTTGGGTCCCCGTCGCCGTCGGCTACATGTCACCTAAAATGTGAAATGATGCGGCCTTGGAGGGTATTTTAAACTGAATTCTATCACCCGTGTTACACGTAGACAAAAGAATGATGACAGTTTACAGCACAAAAGAATTTTAAGCGGCTTTAATCCACCCAATTGGGCAGTCACAACACCAGTTTGGTGCTGCGGGGACCCAGTCATGGCCGACCAAATCCTGACCACGACTTGGCTCGTTGGATTCGTCTATAGCTTAATAACCGTATTTGGAAATGAGCTGAAACAAGAATAAGATTATCATTTAATAATTGTCAACTTTAAATGGGATATGAGATATGCAAAGGAATTTTCATGCATGTATGATGGACGATGGTTTCATTGATGAAGTATTGTTAGGGCTGTACAATAATTATGAGCCCCCACGGGGAAGGGAGGGGTACAATTTCCAAACATCGTGCCAAAAATGTTTCCCCCCCTCTCGGCCTGCCAAAAATCGCTTGCCCCCTCTCAGCCTGCCAAAAATATGTTTTTCCCACCCCTTTGCATAATGCCATTTGGGGGGGGGTCCAATTTGCAAACCTTAAATGGTCTATAGACGAATCCAATTTCACGCATTCCTACACCTCAATGGCAGCCATAGCTGGGACCCCGTCGGTTCCATCCCACCTAAAATGTGAAATGATGCGGCATTGGAGGGGATTTAAAACTGCATTCTATCACACGTGTTACACGTAGACAAAAGAATGATGACAGTTTACAACACAATACAATCTAACATCGATTTTTAAGCGGCTTTAATCCACCCAATTGGCAACACCAGTTTGGTGCTGCGGGGACCCAGTAATGGCTGACTGATTTCTGACCATCACATGGCTCTTTGGATTCGTCTATAGATATATATTGAGAGCTTAGCGAGAAGGACAATAAGTTGCATTAAGCGTTCCCGTACTATTTCCTCCCAGCGGTTTCCTACGCCTTTTTAGAGCCTTTTTTTATGAAGCCAATAAATTGCCTCCCCCGTCTCGGCTTGTTAAGAATTGCATGCCCCCATTTTTGGCAGCCAAAACATTATTGCCCCCACCCAATTTTACCGTCTGTACCATGGCTCATAACTATTGCACAGCCTCTTAATGGTATGGGGATGTTATACAAAATTGAATGTTTATGAGTTCGATGGTAAGATTATTTTCATGAGGTGAAATATTGACTGTTCCATTCAACGAGGCTTTGCCGAGTTGAATAGAGCAGTTATATTTCACCGAATGAAACTATTCTTTCCATTGAACGAATAAAACATTCAATATTTGTTTTATATAACTCATATATATTCCTTTTCTTCCACGTAATTGTATAAATCACCAGGAAAACAAAATAAATTAAAAAAAATAATAAAATAAGCTATATTTATTTTCGAAACGGTACCCACACCATAATTGGCGAGTCGAGGTTGTCACCGTGGTCGCTATACGCTCACGGATGTCATGGTTGCCACGATAGCTTCGCGCTAGTGCAATAGTCTTTTTCTTAATATAGAAAAAATAATCAATAGTAACTGTCCAATCAAATGACAGGAATCTTTGTATGAGTTATATAAAACAGGATATTCAAAGGTCAAGTCCAATAAAAAGATTATTTTCACAATCACAAGGTTAGCTTCAATCTCAATGTACAATAAGGCCATTCTTTACAAAGCATATGTCCCTACTCTGAAATTCAATTTACATTCGTATAAGTATAATTGAAAAATATCAAGCGATTTTTATTATAATGACGTTCTACATTGAAATAATAAGTTTTGGTATTGGTTTTGATCACGTGGTTTTCTATTATCCTGCCGAAGCTCTTGGCTGACATTATTACCAATTCCTTTGTCTGTACCCTTTGTTGGACACTTGAAACTTGTAGAAAGCCGTTTCGGTTTTCCTTCTCAGTTTGTTACATAATCATGTGACCGAAGGAAATCAGGTTTGAAGTTACCTTGATCAATGTATACAAAAGAGAAGTATACGAGCAGAGAAGTCGAACAAGTCAATCTACATTTGAAAGCGTGATTTAGTTTTCGAAATAAGCCTAGGCCTATTTCTCTGTGAAAACAGAGGGGCAGCGTGGCTATTGTCTAAAGCTGAGACGATAGTCTAAGGATTATTTTTCATAACAATAGCATGGCCCAATACATTTTAGTGTGATTAGGACCATTTTAGTGGGATTACTAAATGGCCACTCATTTTCAGAGTGTTGTGGTCAATTTTCAGTGTGATTATAGACATTAATTCAGTGCTATTTCAGTGGTATTATCTATTGTATAATTTTCAGCGTTCCTCTGCAGTTTCAGTGTGATTTTCAGTCTCAATAACTCATACACTTCCAGCACTCATGCCACGCCAGTCCTGTTACCATCCACGTCACGTGTGATTGATATCCGATCCATATATAATATTGTCTACATTCAATATAAACACAACCGGATATGTATCCGATATTTGCTTAGCACAATCATGACAATAAGCAATTCTATACTTATGGTCCTCTCTACACTAAAGTTGAATTTATTACTCTATCACTGAGCGAAAAGCGATTGGTATTTGACCAATGAGGTAGTGACGCTTTTCCCAATGCAACAAAAATCGCTCTATCTCATTGGGTAAAAGCCAATCGCTGTCGCTCAGCTATGCAGTATAAATTAGCTTTCATTGCAGACAAGTTCTGTCCCTCTTTTTAATCCGCTGATTTTCTTTTTTCTGAACAAAAGAGAAACGAAAACTTATTACTTGAAATGAGGGATTGGCTAAAGATTGTGTTTCAGAACACTCACTGCGTTATTACAATGACGAGGCAATAAAATAACAGAATTCACAAAATATGATTGGAGACAATGTAGGTCTGTGTTAGTGGTACTTAAAAGAGACGCAAACTATAACTAAATAACAATGCATAATTAAATTGTTCACACATTATTAACGGTCAGTATGAATGCAGATGTTTGGAAAATTATTTTGCTTGATGTCACTTTTGTTCTCTCCATAAAAGAAACCTATAGATTCATGCATCATAAAGGAATCGTTGTGTTTATAATTCAGTAACAATTCAATTTCATTTTGACACATTTTACAAAGGAAGGGAGGTTATAATTGCCTATTAAGTACTATTTCAATTTCTTTAAATCATTGTCAGGAGGAAAGATTGAAGTTGTGGAGAAGTAGATGGTTGCAAATAATATTAAGATCCTAGGAGTAACAGAGTTGTGGTGGCTTGGACAAAGAAGGTTCACTACAGATGATGGAAGTATGTTCATCTATTCTGGAAAAGATACTGGAAGGAAACGAGGAGGTGTGGGCTTCATAATAGAGTGAACCACATCCAAGTGTGTTTTGGGATATAATCCAATAAATGAGAGAGTGATGACTGTAAGACTGCAAGGACATCCTTTAAATATTTCTATCATTCAAGTTTATGAACCAACATCAGATGCATCAGAGAGCGAGATGACAGACTTCTATGAGATGGTACAAGGAGATATGGATAGCATACCTAGAAGAGACTTACTCATCGTACTGGGGGATTGGAATGCTAAGATTGGCAAAATGAAGGAGAAAACTGGGTGTATAGGCCAATATGGACTTGGGATCAGAAATGAACGTGGCGGCAGACTGGATGAATTTTGTGAAGCTAATAACCTAGTCATTGGGAACACGTGATTTCAGCATCATCCACGGAGACTGTGGACTTGGATGAGCCCAGGAGATAGAACAAGAAACCAGATCGATTACATCATGGTCAGGAAGAGGTGGAGAACATCACTACAAAATGTCAGGACACGACCAGGCGCTGACTGTGGTAGTGAAACTAAAACTGAAAGCTAAGAGCGACAATGCACCACCTACCAGGTATGATGTTGACTAAATTACCACTCAATATTCAGTAGGTGTGAAGAACAAGTTTGACGAGTTACTGAAAGTTAATTAATGAAGAGGAGCAGACCCCAAATTAATTGCGGGAAGACATGAAAGAAGCAGTCCAAAGTACAGCAAAGAAGTACATCCCCAGAAAGAAGAAACGGAAACAGCCGTGGATCTCTCAGCAGACCATAAACCTAGCTGATGACAGGAAGAGAGCAAAGGCAGATGTAGGAAAGGAAAGATGGGCACGATTAAACAAAGAGGTCTCCAAAAGTGTTAAGGAGGACAAAAGAAACTACATCGAAAGGAAGTGTGTGGAAATGGAAAGATGTAAGGGTGACTCAAAAATAGCTTTTGGTATTGCCAAAGAACTTACTAAGAAGTGGACCCCCAGGATGGATGTTATAAATGATGAGAAAGGTAACACTCTTACCGAAAGTGAAGACATAAAGTATATTCAGTATAGTTCCCAGCTGTTTGAGGCACAAGATGACAAGGTGTATGTACAGTGTGAAACGAGTGAGGAAGAACCTCCACCATTGAGATCTGAAATTGAGCTTGCCATGGAACAAATGAAAAATGCCAAGTCACCTGGCATTGATAATGTAGCTTCTGAGTTGTGGAAGGCAACTGGGAAAGAAGGGATAGACCTAATGTGGCGTCTATGTGGTATCATCTGGAAAAAGAAGAAATGACCGAGAGACCGGTGCAGGGCAGTATTTATTCCACTGCCAAAGAAGGGAAATTTGAAAGAGTGTGCCAATCACCGGACCATCAGCCTGATTTGTCATGCAAGTAAAGTGCTTCTGAAGATCATGAAGAATGAAGAACAAAATGGAGCAAGAAATATCGATGAGCAGGCAGGATTTCGTGAAGGAAATGAGACTAGGGACCAAATTGTCAATATCAGGAATGTGATTGAGAAATGCAGAGAGCATATACTTCCTCTTTACATGTGCTTCATAGATTACAGTAAAGCTTTTGACTGTGTTAGCCACCCTCAGATGTGGGAAACTATGAAAAAGATGGGTTTCTCAAGTCATCTTGTGGATCTGATCAGCTGCTTCTATGAAGACCAAGAACCGGCAGTCAGAACAAGTATAGTGGAGACACATATTGGTTCAAGATTGGAAGAGGTTTACGACAGGACTGTGTGCTATCACCAAACCTATTTAACATCTACTCTGAAGACATAATGAGAACAGCTTTGGAGGGGTTTGAAGGTGGGGTTAATTTTGGCGGTACAAGACTTACTAACCTGAGGTACGCCGATGATACCACTCTTATTTGTAGCAGCAGAGTAGTACTGATTGATCTTTTGAAGCGCATCAAACAGGCCAGCGAAGAAAAACACCTTCTCCTGAACACAAAGAAGACAAAAATAATGGTTGTAGACAGAGAGCGGAAAAGTGATGAGTTTGTGATAGGTGGATATCTGGGTTCAATGATTAACAACAGTGGTGACAGCACAACTGAAATTAAGAGAAGACTGGCTATTGCAAGGACAACTGTGCAGGCCAGGTCTGGCACCAATGCAAGCATTTGTTTCGGTGTCCCGAATTCATAGTAAAATATGCTGACGCTATTTTTTACAAATCGCCTGGAATTGCATATTTAGGTTTCAGCGATTGGTGAAAAAAGACGGGTATATTTCTGAAAAGCGTTTCCGCTTGGAATGTAGATGCCTATTGTGGAGCTTAATGTCCGTGATTTTAATTTATAAGCTCTTTCATTGACAATTTGCAACGTCTTTTGCACACCATGCGGGTCGCCTGCTTGAATCCCGATATTTTAAAAATTATGGTTTTTTTAACCAAACAACCAGCAAAAAGAGTTCTCTAAACTGTCCTCTAACCGCAGATAACATTAGATCGACTGTGCTATCGGTAGAATTTAAACGAGAACCAAAAGTGTTCGCCAAAGTCATGTAAATATGGACTATCGCGGAATATGGCGTTTTAGTAAAAAGTTGCATTTTTGTCAGTGATTATTCTGTTCTTGCTATGAAGAACATTATGAACTTACCTCAAACGTAGAACATAGTTGGCAAATATATTCCGGTTCGACTATGACTTATTCCAGATCCTTGATCTTTGCTATTGGCAAACTTATGAGCATATTTGTATTTTGTAAAAAAGCGAAAATATTGCAAAACTGACTACTCCACCAGCCATACTTTAAACGTGTCATGCTGTCCTTTCCGATTTTGACAGAATGCCGTAAGCGTATCGAAATTCAGATTCTGTCCTATTGATTTGAAACAATTGATTCGAACCAACGTCCTTGATTCTACTGTAATGTGTTCAGAAGTTTATGGATCTTGATCAATTGTGCAACAGCTGTGCTCAGTCTGTCGTATAATAAGCGTCTCTTTGTTATTTACATTAGATAAATGATTGGGAAATAAAGAGAGTTTATTATCGCGAGTTCTATATATGTTTTTGGTTTAGTTTATCACTATGCACACCTCCAAGATATAATATATAGTGTGTTTTATTTTTTTTAATTCATCCCATTATTTTGGCTTCAAATGGACATAAACCATTTTTTACAGTTATTACTGATATTATTTCTTGACTTTTGGTAAACCGAAATAATAAACTATGAAACCATTAACTTATGGAATATATTTCCTATAAGGCGCGTGAAAGTCGATTCCGAGTTTATCGTCCCCCGCCCGCGTCACTTATTAGAAACCAAAAATACCCGCGTCAAATTTTCAAAAATGCCAAAATAATTCATTATTTCCAAAGTATCAGTGTTTTCACCAGTTTCAGCAATTGGAAACATATATTTTTGTTTGTAAAACATATATTCATAACTTGGAAGCAAAACCAGGCTCTTTTCTAACTTTCCTAGTCCTTACCCATATAAAAACATGTTTATAAATCACATGTATGAGTTTGGCTTTAAATCAACACGCATTTTATAGGTCAATAATGAAATCTGATGAAATAGTGAAAAATGAAAAAGTCACCTCACCAACCTGGAAAAAGGACGATAAACTCGGAATTGACTTTCATGGGCCTAATCTATACTGTCATGTTGGTGCAAAGTAGAGCATTTGAGATTGTTCATCAGGTGGTAAAAGTTGTTCCTGAGAGCATCTTAAGTCCCGCTGCCTTCAAATTTCAAGCCGTAACAGTATCAGAAATGTTGAATGATACCAGGCGGCTGTTAATTGCCTAATCCACCCCTCCCCCATAAACCCCGGGCCATAAACACAACACATGCCCCTCACATCCACACACCTCGCTCTGCTTTCACTTTGCAATGGAGCTTATAACTCCCCATTAAGAACTCAGGAAATCATTTTGTATTCTTACATGTCAAAACTAAGCATAAGCCTGGCATTATCTTGCTATTCGGGGGAGCACTTCAATTATATGAGATCTACTAATGACGCCTACTAATTTCAAAAGACTATTCGGCAACATAATCAGTGATAAATATAATAAAAGTTGTAAATGAAACAATAAAAGCGTCTGAATCAGGATGACGATAGATCCAATGGGAAACAAGTGTGTGTGTGTGTGTGTGGGGGCGGGGTGGTGGATGACAAACCATGTGATCTGGGTGATAGCGAAAGGGGGGGGGGGTGTCTTAATTCAGTGATCCCAGCGAAAGTACAAAATGGTAAAACAAATTTAAATTGTATATAAAATGCCTAAAAGTGAAGGATAAATCATTAAAATTGTCATTAGATATTTTAAAACGTTTTGGCAAGAACCAAGGAAAGCAGCAGTATTGATAAAGTTTAAGCCCCGTTCAAATGCTGAGCCCTGTCCTATATTTTGTTAATCTTTTAAATCAGTTATCTCCTCTTGGGATTGTTCTTCATTGCCAATGCCATGATTGCTTTTTATAGTCTGGTACAACAGTACTGTTATAATATGTTTGACATATTTTGGATTTTAGTATATTTTGATGTTTTTCATAGTGCAATAGTATTTTGGTCAAATTAATATTTGCGTGCAATATGATGCTTTTCTGATCTAATACTTTTTTTCCCTATAGATGCAATATTTGATGTATTTTAAAATTTCTTAAAGTGTTTAATATTTTTAATATTTATATGTATGTTCAAATAAGTAATTTTACATGTAATTTGGCCGTTTGGCCACGATATGTGAAAAATAAAATACCGAATATAATAATAATATCTGATTTCTCTACATACTATGTAGAGAAATTACAGATTCATGTAAAATAACTTATTTTGTCTTTAATACAGGGCTTAATGTTTGCACGTGGAAACTAACAAAGGTGCTGGGCAAGGTGCTAAAATCTAAATTTTGCTGATTCATGGATTTCTACATTCTCCGGATGAAATTACTGAACAGGCTTTTTACAGCCCTACATAGGCCTACTACGCATCAGTCACCTTCGCCATCCTAGAAAATAACGCCACTGAGCTATTATGGAAGTCCCCCGGACAAGACAAATTTCAATACCATTTAAAGCTCGAGGTACTTGCCCACTGAAGCATGATTAATAGCTGCTAGTATTGCATAATATTGTAAAGCGTTTTCTATCGGAAAAAATATAGTCTGGTCAGTACTAAAAGCGCAGAGTGATTTAAAAATATTACTATAGTCTGGTCAGTACTAAAAGTGATTTTATTTATTGCATTTTTAATTAAAAGAACCACTTTTTAGGTAAGTTACACAGCTGAACTTGTGATAGTATTGCGATACAACAATATCATGGTATAAACAAGAATATGTTCCTTTGGTAAAAATTTCTATTGTCTCTACCCTTAATGTATTTTTTTTTTTTCTTCTTCAGTTTTGTATAGCCGTGTTGTATTCAACTGGCGCCTTTGATCACCTCAACTAGATATTGCTTTCATGCAACTTTGTTGAGTATTTATGTAGATGTAGATGTAGATGAGTCATTATCGATTGGATTAGTCGTCCGTAGTAGCGGACAATTCGGTCGCTCATTGGATCAATATTATCAGGTGGTAATAAATTTGCATTGGACAATAGATTACTATATAATGGTTTAGTACGGCATATATCGGTTTAATCTTCAATAAGCGGGTTTATGGCTGGAAAGGTCACGGTGAATTCGCTGTGGGCGTAAGTGCACTATGATTAGATAGTGCATCTATTAAAAGAACAAAGTTACCCCTATATGGTTCAGTTTTGAAATTGTGATTATTTTTCCAAGTGTAAGGATACTTTCTTGGAGCAGTATATATAGGTTTGTGTATCGGAAAGTTGAATTTTTATCATTATTTAAATTGTAATTTCACAAGAAAATGAATCTGATCCATACAGGTAGTATGAAGTAGCACCCAGAGCTATTTTGTTGTCCTTTAAATTGAGTAGATATACTACACGGTGACCATTTCAAAACAAGACCTGTTTAATAGAATTCAACAGTGGCGTATTTTGTTTGACAGTGGTGGGATGGGGTTGGTGAAAAATCCTGATGTAGATAGAATTCATCAGCTATTCTACAAATGCACGCAAAGCCCGCGCCCGCTACATCTCACCTAAAATGTGAAATGATGCGGCCTTGGAGGGTATTTTAAACTGCATTCTATCACCCGTGTTACACGTAGACAAAAGAATGATGACAGTTTACAACACAAAAGAATCTAACATCGAATTTTAAGCGGCTTTAATCCACCCAATTGGGCAGTCACAACACCAGTTTGGTGCTTCGGAGACCCAGTTATGGCCGACCAAATCCTGACCATGACTTGGCTCGTTGGATTCGTCTATAGCTTAATAACCGTAGTTGGAAATGAGCTGAAACAAGAATAAGCTTATCATTTAATAATTGTCAACTTTAAATGGGATATCAGATATGCAAAGGAATTTTCATGCATGTACATGTGGTGTTCCAGAAAAAATTACCGAGTGAATAAAATTGAACGTAAGTCGAGAAGTAGACATCAGAATCAAGAAAATGAAAATGGAGCCCATAGCCTAGTTTATTGTGCATTACATTCGGAAATTCTATTTGATTCGGTTGACTGGTTGCGAAGAAATTAACGATTACATAATGCGCGCATCAGTGCAGTTCATTCCAAGTTTTATCACAGGCGCTTTTTTCATACTCGCTCACCGTTTCCTAAAGTTTGTGTATCTTATTAAATTTAGGCCACATTATCTATTTTATATAAATCCGATGGTGTTATGTTATTCATACTTTCACTGAAGATGAATAACACTTTGTCCGAGAAAACTGCAATTGGAAGCTTTCCAACTGAATTTCTTTAGGTTGTGCAAATGTGTTATATTTTAACTTTTCAGAACATTTCAGCTAAGAATGACAATGATCAAGTGTTTACAGTAAAATTGACGTATAGTATGCAAAATAAGATGGCCTACACGCTGATGTTTAGATTTTTGGATTTTGATGTCTATTTCTCGACTTACGTCTAAATTCATTCGCCCGGTAATTTTTCTGGGACACCCTGTATGATGGACGATGGTTGCATTGATGAAGTATTGTTTAGGGTTGTACAATAATTATGAGCCCCCACGGGGGAGGGAGGGGTACAATTTCCAAACATCGTGCCAAAAATGTTTTCCCCCTAGCGGCCTGCCAAAAATCGCTTGCCCCCTCTCAGACTGCCAAAAATATGTTTTCCTCCACCCTTTTGCATAATGCCATTTTAGGGGGGTGTTCCAATTTGCAAACCTTAAATGGTGTACATTCCTACACCTCAATGGCAGCCATAGCTGGGATCCCGTCGGTTCCATCCCACCTAAAATGTGAAATGATGCGGCATTGGAGGGGATTTTAAACTGCATTCTATCACACGTGTTACACCTAGACAAAAAATGATGACAGTTTACAACACAATACAATCTAACATCGATTTTTAAGCGGCTTTATTCCACCCAATTGGCAACACCAGTTTGGTGCTGCGGGGACCCAGTAATGGCTGACTGATTTCTGACCATCACATGGCTCTTTGGATTCGTCTATAGATATATATTGAGAGCTTAGCGAGAAGGACAATAAGCCCGGACAATAAGTTGCATTAAGCGTTCCCGTACTATTTCCTCCCAGCGGTTTCCTAAGTCTTTTTAGAGCCTATAGCCTTTTTTTATTTATTTAAAAGGCGCTCCATGAAGCCAGTAAATTGCTTCCTCCCGTCTCGCCTTGTTAAGAATTGCATGCCCCCTTTTGGCAGCCAAAACATTATTGCCCCACCCAATTTTACCGTCTGCACCAGAGCTCATAATTATTGCACAGCCTCTTAATGGTATGGGGATCATATACAAAATTGAATGTTTATGAGTTCGATGGTAAGATTATTTTCACGAGGTGCAATATTGCCTGTTCCATTCAACGAGGCTTTGCCGAGTTGAATAGAGCAGTTATATTTCACCGAATGAAACTATTCTTTCCATTGAACGAATAAAAACATTCAATATTTGTTTTATATAACTCATATATATTCCTTTTCTTCCACGTAATTGTATAAATCACCAGGAAAACAAAATAAATTAAAAAATAATAAAATAAGCTATATTTATTTTCGAAACGGTACCCACACCATAATTGGCGAGTCGAGGTTGTCACCGTGGTCGCTATACGCTCACGGATGTCATGGTTGCCACGATAGCTTCGCGCTAGTGCAATAGTCTTTTTCTTAATATAGCAAAAATAATCAATAGTAACTGTCCAATCAAATGACAGGAATCTTTGTATGAGTTATATAAAACAGGATATTCAAAGGTCAAGTCCAATAAAAAGATTATTTTCACAATCACAAGGTTAGCTTCAATCTCAATGTACAATAAGGCCATTCTTTACAAAGCATAATATGTCCCTACTCTGAAATTCAATTTACATTCGTATAAGTATAATTTAAAAATATCAAGCGATTTTTATTAAAATGATGTTCTACATTCAAATAATAAGTTTTGGTATTTTCTATAATTTATCCTGCCTAAGCTCTTGACTGACATTATTACCAATTCCTTTGTCTGTACCCTTTGTTGGAAACTTAAAACTTGTAGAAAGCCGTTTCGGTTTTCATTTCAGTTTGTTACATAATCGTGTGACCGAAGGAAATCAGGTTTGAAGTTACCTTGGTCAAAGTATACAAAAGAGAAGTATACGAGCAGAGAAGTCGAACAAGTCAATCTACATTTGAAAGTGTGTGATTTGGTTTTCGAAATAAGCCTATGCTTATTTCTATGTGAAAAAATATAGACCATCGAAATATTTCAACAGAGATTACAAAAGAATAGACACCAGAGTGAGATACTCAACAAATACAAAAATGAGTTGAAGACGTTTTTAACATGTTATATTTTGGGTTTTGGTTTAGATAAACACGTTTTATAACATTAAATGTTGGGTTACATAACGGTAATGGAAACGTTTTCAAACGTTTTGTATGAAAATACACTACAACAATATTTTTAAAATGTTTTCAAAATGTTATTGTAAAATATTTTTTGCAAACATTTTTGCAAACATTTTTTGCCAAATATTTTATCAACACTTAAATAACATTATGCTAGTATATTTTAGTGGGATTACTAAATGGCCACTCATTTTCAGAAGTGTTTTGGTCAATTTTCAGTGTGATTATAGACATTAATTCAGTGCTATTTCAGTGGTATTACCTATTGTATAATTTTCAGCGTTCCTCTGCAGTTTCAGTGTGATTTTCAGTCTCAATATCTCATACAATTCCAGCACTCATGCCACGCCAGTCCTGTTACCGTCTACGTATGATTGATATCCGATCCATATATAATTGTCTACATTCAATATAAACACAACCGGATATGTATCCGATATTTGCTTAGCACAATCATGACAATTAGTCTCAATAAGCTATTATATACTTATGGTCCTCTCTACACTAAAGTTGAATTATTACCCTATCACTGAGCGAAAAGCGGTTGGTATTTGACCAATGAGGTAGTGACGCTTTTCCCAATGCAACAAAAATCGCTCTATCTCATTGGGTAAAAGCCAATCGCTGTCGCTCAGCTATGCAGTATAAATTAGCTTTCATTGCAGACAAGTTCTGTCCCTCTTTTTAATCCGCTGATTTTCTGGTTTCTGAACAAAAGAGAAACGAAAACTTATTACTTGAAATGAGGGATTGCCTAAAGATTGTGTTTCAGAACACTCACTGCGTTATTACAATGACGAGGCAATAAAATAACAGAATAATCACAAATATGATTTGGAGACAATGTAGGTCTGTGTTAGTGGTACTTAAAAGAGACGCAAACTATAACTAAATAACAATGCATAATTAAATTGTTCACACATTATTAACGGTCAGTATGAATGCAGATGTTTGGAAAATTATTTTGCTTGATGTCACTTTTGTTCTCTCCATAAAAGAAACCTATAGATTCATGCATCATAAAGGAATCGTTGTGTTTATAATTCAGTAACAATTCAATTTCATTTTGACACATTTTACAAAGGAAGGGAGGCTATAATTGCCTATTAAGTACTATTTCAATTTCTTTAAATCATTGTCAGGAGGAAAGATTGAAGTTGTGGAGAAGTAGATGGTTGCAAACAATATTAAGATCCTAGGAGTAACAGAGTTGTGGTGGCTTGGACAAAGAAGGTTCACTACAGATGATGGAAGTATGTTCATCTATTCTGGAAAAGATACTGGAAGGAAACGAGGAGGTGTGGGCTTCATAATAGAGTGAACCACATCCAAGTGTGTTTTGGGATATAATCCAATAAATGAGAGAGTGATGACTGTAAGACTGCAAGGACATCCTTTAAATATTTCTATCATTCAAGTTTATGAACCAACATCAGATGCATCAGAGAGCGAGATGACAGACTTCTATGAGATGGTACAAGGAGATATGGATAGCATACCTAGAAGAGACTTACTCATCGTACTGGGGGATTGGAATGCTAAGATTGGCAAAATGAAGGAGAAAACTGGGTGTATAGGCCAATATGGACTTGGGATCAGAAATGAACGTGGCGACAGACTGGATGAATTTTGTGAAGCTAATAACCTAGTCATTGGGAACACGTGATTTCAGCATCATCCACGGAGACTGTGGACTTGGATGAGCCCAGGAGATAGAACAAGAAACCAGATCGATTACATCATGGTCAGGAAGAGGTGGAGAACATCACTACAAAATGTCAGGACACGACCAGGCGCTGACTGTGTTAGTGAAACTAAAACTGAAAGCTAAGAGAGACAATGCACCACCTACCAGGTATGATGTTGACTAAATTACCACTCAATATTCAGTAGGTGTGAAGAACAAGTTTGACGAGTTACTGAAAGTTAATTAATGAAGAGGAGCAGACCCCAAATTAATTGCGGGAAGACATGAAAGAAGCAGTCCAAAGTACAGCAAAGAAGTACATCCCCAGAAAGAAGAAACGGAAACAGCCGTGGATCTCTCAGCAGACCATAAACCTAGCTGATGACAGGAAGGGAGCAAAGGCAGATGTAGGAAAGGAAAGATGGGCACGATTAAACAAAGAGGTCTCCAAAAGTGTTAAGGAGGACAAAAGAAACTACATCGAAAGGAAGTGTGTGGAAATGGAAAGATGTAAGGGTGACTCAAAAATAGCTTTTGGTATTGCCAAAGAACTTACTAAGAAGTGGACCCCCAGGATGGATGTTATAAATGATGAGAAAGGTAACACTCTTACCGAAAGTGAAGACATAAAGTATATTCAGTATAGTTCCCAGCTGTTTGAGGCACAAGATGACAAGGTGTATGTACAGTGTGAAACGAGTGAGGAAGAACCTCCACCATTGAGATCTGAAATTGAGCTTGCCATGGAACAAATGAAAAATGCCAAGTCACCTGGCATTGATAATGTAGCTTCTGAGTTGTGGAAGGCAACTGGGAAAGAAGGGATAGACCTAATGTGGCGTCTATGTGGTATCATCTGGAAAAAGAAGAAATGACCGAGAGACCGGTGCAGGGCAGTGTTTATTCCACTGCCAAAGAAGGGAAATTTGAAAGAGTGTGCCAATCACCGGACCATCAGCCTGATTTGTCATGCAAGTAAAGTGCTTCTGAAGATCATGAAGAATGAAGAACAAAATGGAGCAAGAAATATCGATGAGCAGGCAGGATTTCGTGAAGGAAATGAGACTAGGGACCAAATTGTCAATATCAGGAATGTGATTGAGAAATGCAGAGAGCATATACTTCCTCTTTACATGTGCTTCATAGATTACAGTAAAGCTTTTGACTGTGTTAGCCACCCTCAGATGTGGGAAACTATGAAAAAGATGGGTTTCTCAAGTCATCTTGTGGATCTGATCAGCTGCTTCTATGAAGACCAAGAATCGGCAGTCAGAACAAGTATAGTGGAGACACATATTGGTTCAAGATTGGAAGAGGTTTACGACAGGACTGTGTGCTATCACCAAACCTATTTAACATCTACTCTGAAGACATAATGAGAACAGCTTTGGAGGGGTTTGAAGGTGGGGTTAATTTTGGCGGTACAAGACTTACTAACCTGAGGTACGCCGATGATACCACTCTTATTTGTAGCAGCAGAGTAGTACTGATTGATCTTTTGAAGCGCATCAAACAGGCCAGCGAAGAAAAACACCTTCTCCTGAACACAAAGAAGACAAAAATAATGGTTGTAGACAGAGAGCGGAAAAGTGATGAGTTTGTGATAGGTGGATATCTGGGTTCAATGATTAACAACAGTGGTGACAGCACAACTGAAATTAAGAGAAGACTGGCTATTGCAAGGACAACTGTGCAGGCTGCAGGGCATGTCAAGCATATGGAAAAGCAGAGGCATATCCATTGACCTCGAGGTACGCCTGACCAAGAATGATAGGAAAAGAGTAGATGTTTTTGAGATGTGGTGTTACAGGAGGCTTCCACAAGTGACATGGAAAGACCGGAGAACAAATTCCAGGATCCTCGACAAGATTGGTACAAGTCTAACCATCAGAAGCAGTATAATGGAGAGAAAGCTGATTACTTTGACCATATTGTCAGGAAACATAGAGGTGTAGAAAAACAGATTTTGCAAGGGGCCTTGGAAGGCAGACGAGGAAGAGGACGTCCTCCAACATCTTGGAATAATGACGTGAAGCTGGTTTCTAACCATGGAATGCAAGGTGCAAATTCCTTTTGATGAAAATCTAACTTTCAATAACTAGCCCCGGTTAGCATGAAGACGAAGAATGTCCTTCTGATATCAAATCAGAACAATTGAAAATGTTGACCTTTCATATGAAAGATATACATTTTCCCCCAAAAAGACCTAAATTTTTTTGGTATTTTTGGGAACAAAATCCATATCATCAATACAAAAGGTCTACATTTTCATTTGATCGTGCACAGTGCAGTGCACTTTTAGCACATCATTAGATATATAAAGTTTACTTCGAGTACTGTTAAATATCAATTTTTAACCATTTGCCATAAAATGTGTATTACATCGTTTTCAAAAAGTCAAAATTATTTGATATCAGTAGGACATTCTTCGCATTCAGAATGGAATTTGATATGTCTGATGTGCTCTCATGTCCCACAAAAAATACTGCCCAAACGCTCCTAAAGATATTTAATATTTGTTTTATGTCACTCATACATAATTTATTACTACTAATGTACTCTTAATACTAGTTTATCGAAACTGAATACGACAATAGGCATGACTCACCACCCAATTTTTAATGAATCATGGGGAGAGTCTGAATTTAATGGCTTTTTTCTTCTTCCTAGCCAATACCCGAACAAGTTGCCACAGCCTGGAATTGAACCCGATACCAGACCTGCACCATTTACCTCGTTTCACCAACGCACCGGCGAGTACCATTATGCTACGCTATGAATCTGACAGTGACGTCATATTATAAATTTTACACAGTGAACACATGCGCAGACAGACATATTGAATCCAACGAAGTGATACAAAAATTGTTCATTGACTGTACATACCCATAATTGTTTGAAGCGAGCGTGCCAATAATACACTCGGACAATTCTATATTGCTGACATAGCTGCCGAATGGTAAACACGTCGTAAACATGCCTTGCAGACTCATATCAAAATTGACAACGTTTTGTTTAGGACTTGTAAGTCTTATCTCACTCTGCCTGTCTCAAACTCCGGCATCACTAAACGCAACCCAGGACCCTCGACTTTCGGATCATGAGCTTGATGCGTCAAATAGAATCCCGTTGTATGTTGGAGCCTTCTTTCCATTCGGTGGTGGATGGGATGGCAGTGGGGTAATTCCTGTCGTGGAAATGGCATTGGATGATATCAATTCTCGGCAAGATATTCTTCCTGGATATGAGCTAAAGATGGTCTGGAACGACACGCAGGTAAGTTAAAATAATAATCTTCTTGCATCACATCGTGCCTTAACAGCTCTTAGCTTTTACGATTAATGTATTCTTATTTACTTACGGATGTTTTGTTTGTCTTTTTGTTTTGTTTTTGTTATTTTTTGGACACTTTGAATTTTTTTTTGAATATTTAAAGAGATATCACCCCAAAATGGAATCGTTTCACACTTTCATGCGTACATGTCTCTAAATAGTTGCTAATGTTTTCATTGCACCGATGTTTGTGTTATTTTCTGTTTTGTACAATTCTATCAAAATTGAATTCACACAGAAGAAATGAAAGTATACGTTATACTGACAACACTAGTTAATTAAATGTCAGTGTAAAGTTGATTAAATTGGTTGGCTTTGGCATTGTATTCTTGATTGTATTGCGGTGATTTCAATGAATCGAAGAATTTGGACAACTACCAGGGATGCTCAATTCATTTTCATTTTTGGATAGCTTAGTCACGTCACGGGCATTGTGATACAGTATTATAATCTACACCATTTTCTTGGAACAAGACCATAGTTACCGGTGGCGGAAGCAAAACTGGAATACTATTGTAGGTTACCCCAAAATGGTTTTTGAAGGAGACGTGGAGGCGCCACGGGGGTGGGGGCATGGGGGAGTGGTAAAATCCCCTATTCAGAACTCTTTCCCCCAGTAAAATCCCAAAATTGAGCAAATTTCCACTTTTTGCGGCAATTTTGCACCCCTGAAATTCATTTTCAGCAGCACACTCACGACCCCATGTCAAGATTTGTGTCATATTATGTCCAAACCTTATAAGACATTAGAAAGCTGCACATGAGAAACAGGCCATTGCCAACAGGAACTGTCTTTTAAAAAGACTTTGTTATGAAATATATCTGGGGGTGGCCACTCGTCATGTGCCTGTCAATAGATACCCCCTTTTCATTCAGCAAATCTGTCACCCAATGACATCCTTTGTTCATCAGCTTTACACCCAATAATCTTTTTAATAATAATAATTTTTTTAGAAATTTACACCAAATCTGTAAATTTTTGCCCAGAAAGTTATTTTTCACGGTCAATGATACTCAATTTTTAGCGTTTCCACACATAAGGCCAAAAAAAAAGGGTTGTCTCAAAGCTCACAAGTGGTTTGAAAACAAATGCGAAATGCGATTTTTTAAAAACTTTTTTATTCCCGACTTTTTCATGGTATTTTGAGAAAAAAAATCAGATTTTCGCCAAAATTTTTCGGAAAAAAAGTTTTAATGCGCGCGCGAGTTTTGAGACAACCTTTTTTTTTTGGCCTAATGACATCCATTTTCTTGGTGCCACCACTGAATAACCCCTTTTTTCGACATATACCCTAGTCTAGTACCCCGGTTCACAGGTACGTCACTTTCATCATGTTCATATTCGAGTGCCATCCCGAGGGAAATATCACAATTATTTTGCAGTAATAATATATCATACAGGGTGTCCCAGAAAAAATTACCGGGCGAATAAATTTGGACGTAAGTCGAGAAATAGATATCAGAATCCAAAAACATAAATAAATGCGTGTAGCCCATCTGATTGTGCATCTTATACGCTAATATTACTGGATTCCATCGACTGATTGCGAAGAAATGAGCGGTTACATAACGCATGCGTCAATTCACTTCATTCCAAGTTCGAAAGAAAGATCATTCAACACAATGCGGACTAGTGGTAAACACTGTCAATGGACTTTATATTTTGTTCGGTGAAATCCGTTTCGTTCTTTCTAAACAATCTGTTTCTTGCAAAACATTTAATTAGGTTTTGTTCAAATTTAAAAACCTGCACGATATTGAAAAAATAAAACCTTGCATGTAAGATAATGCTCGGTACTTGTAAATATTTTTTCGTTAATGTTGATATAAATGTTGTATAAAGAATTATTGCAGAAAGAATTTTAGCTGGCTTAGAATATTTCTCACACACATTAACATTTTTGGAATATTTCAAATAAATTGTAATGCAAAGTTTAAATCAACATTAATGTTGCATGATATCAAAAATCACCTGTTATTATAAAGCTGTAAGCACTTGATCATTGTCATTCTTGGCTCAAATATTCTTTGGAAACCTAAGAATTAAAGTTGGAAACCTTCTAATTACAGAAATCAAACGTTAGGAAGCGCTGAGTGAGTATGAAAAAGCGCCTGTTGATCAAACCTGGAATGAACTGCATTGATGCGCGCATTATGTAATCGTTAATTTCTTCGCAAGCAGCAACCGAATCAAATTTTCGTACGTGATGCACAATAAAATAGGCTATGCGCTACATTTTTAATTTTTTGATCCTGATGTCCATTTCTCGACATGCCTTCAATTTTATTCACTCGGTAATTTTTTATGGGACACCCTGTATACCTTGATATCACGCTGCACCTTACTCATGAGGATAACATTTTCACCAAATTTCATTACAAAACCTTGAAACGTTCTATAGATTTGTGCATTTGCCTAAACGAGCATCATTTTAAAAGAAAGAGAGCAATGCAGAAGTTTTGGTTAAAACAAAAAAGAGTAAACCACGGACTATTCAATAATATTGTCATAATTTTATAATGATGTATATTCATACGTAGCGGTAAACGTAAATAGAAAGCAAAATTATACTTCTACGCTACTCAAATTTGGTACACTCACCGGACGTCATCGGAGGTGCCCTAGAGCACGTAGAGCTACATCACTAGCAACAACAATCTTCAGAGCAATAGCATGTAGCATCCGCTGAAGACGCCGCGGCGCGCCGGTCAACCCGGGGAAAGCGCTCCGGTGAGTGTACCAAATTTGAGTAGCGTAGAAGTATAATTTTGCTTTCTAATAATTATTTTTTATGTACAAACTTGCCCGATATATGGAGGCCTATATGAATTACATCAGTTGTTAATAGCTATATAGGCCCTACAAAAAGGAAAATTCCTTGTTTCAAACCCGATTTGTTTTGTAAATTGAGAAGACAAAATTTATTTTAAGAATATTATTTATGAGTTCTATATTTTATTACATTTTGAATTTCTTTAAACCAGCCGAATCACATGAATGTTCTATCATAACTTGAGATGTTTTGCATAAATCTGGTTGAACCCAGATCGTGATTTGTTCATTTATCCGTCTGTTCTAGCTTTAACCCACTAATCAGTGAATCGCATAATGCTACAGATTGGTGAAACCATTATGCAATTTGCCAGAAAAGCACATGAAATTTCATTATTTTGGGAAAATTATGTACAATTTTCAATACAAAAGGTTAAAAGTTGCAATTGATGGTCGGTTTTTTATCCCAGCTATACATTTCAATTACGGTACATATCATTAGATTTATAGGCCAAGAGGTTACTTCGAGGACTGTTAGTCCATACAGGACCAACGCAATATTTAGCAATATAATCAACGCCGTCAGGCGTTGGTCCTTATAGATTCGTGCTCTACCCCCAGCAGCGCACTCGAATTACCATAAGCAGTGACCTGAACCAACTCAGTTAATGACAACGTAATAACTCCAAATATGGTTGATAACCCCGCCCATCATTTAACTGCATCTGTTATGTAACTGGGACTAGTACGCTAGTCATCTCAATCGATTGATTTTGAGATTGCATGGATCAAAACACTTCACACTTTTGAAGTAGCTGGGTTTCGATAGACCAGTGTAGGCCTAAATCGTGATATCATATTGATTTATTTTGTAAATTCAGTGTCATTATATTAGTCTGGTTCTATTTTTGAAATGTGCTTATATAAGCATCAAGCGGCAAGTTGGAACTCCGTGACCCTCAAAAAAGACCCTCAAACACCCTACATACTCATAGTCATATAGGAGGCAAAAAATTAACCCAAATTCACTAAAAACATGTCAAATTATTTGCCTGGGTCTAGGATCACAGTGTAACATATTTGCACGTAGGACACATACATAAGTTACCTAGTTTTGAGGCTCGACAGGTCCAAGGTCAATTTGCATGTGAAAAATAAAAAGTTACTCCGATTTTCGAAAAATGGTTGCAAAATGTTCTTCAAGTTCAAGGGATTCTTAGATTAATCACTCAATCGTTGATTCATTCAACCAACCAATAAAGTATTCAACAAACAATCAAGAAAACAATCAGAATCATTTAATGAATTGATTGATTAATCATTTAATTGATATGGTCATCCTGTCAATCAATATAATATAATAATATAAATAGAATCACAATAACTTATTAGATTCATATGAATTAATAGTCAGTCAAGCATTTTAAAAACTACTCATCAAGCATCAATTAATAATCATTAATTATGATTATTAAAAAATTACATTGTAGTCTCGTAATTAGGGGCTGTGCAATAATTATGAGCAAGGGGGGGGTAAAATTTCCAAACGGTCCGCCAAAAATTGCTTGCCCACCTCTCGGACCGCCAAAAATTCTTTGCCCCCCCCTTGAACATGCCAAATTTTTAGGATCCCAATTTGCAAACTGCGAGCGCAGCGAGCAGGAAAATTTGCATATTTAAGCATTTCTGTACGTTTATCCTAAGCCTTTTTAGAGCGATTTATTTGAAAGGCGCCCCAAGAATATGTGCCACAAATCGCTTGCACCCTTCTCAGCTTGCCAAAAATTCTTGCCCCCCCAAATTTTACCCTCCCCAGGGCTCATAATTATTGCACAGCCCTTAATGTACCGTATCTTAGTGTTAAAATATCAATCAATTAAGTAATCGAATAAATTAGCAACCACTCAATTTATAATCAGTCTCTCAATTGGTAGGTCTTCATGGTCTTACACTAGGATCCACAACATGCTCATCTGATGAGGGCACAATTCTTTAACCCCAATACATTTGTATATTCTTTGAATGACCTTTGAAAATATGGGTACAAAAACTCATACTCTGCAACTTGAGGTCAAATTTGCACTATTGAGTATTTAATTGAGGTTATTGAACTATGTCATTGGGATGAAAATCATGGTATTATATCCCCTTAAAGTAAATTAAATGAGTGAAACCCAAAGTTTTTATGAAGCGTGTGTCCTCCAATTCTATATTTTTCTTAAACATGTTAACCGAATAGGCCAACTATCACAATTAATAGAGAATGTGCATATGACGTATCATACCGTAAATATGGCGGACTACTCAAATCTATTCAACAAAAGCATGATTGCAATCTACCGAGACAGTTCGTCTCACACACATAACAAATGCACTACGATCAAATAGGTTGATGACAACATTTAATTGAATGGACTGCACTGCCCAATGATTACGGTGAAGAACATCGGTTCAAATCCTTTGTTTGTAGCCAATCAATAATTTCAAGCACAACCTCTACAAAAATAGCAACGAATCGTGGTTAACCAGGACAATATTAAATGTAGTGATGACAAAAGGAACTGATTGTGTGCTTCCTACAGGTCAGTGAACTGAGGGTAAGAAGAAAACCGAGTATTATAATAGCGTTAACACATATGCAACTGAAGAGGATTAATAATCAATTTTGTTACGCAATACTGGTGTCAATCCCAAGCTGGAAGCTAGTGTTCTGGTAGCAGGTAGGCACGCCACACCTACTGACAGCTATTGATGATATTCAGTCGATCGGATTGGCTGAATATCATTAGTAGCTGTCAGCAGGCGTGGTTAATCAGTTTGACATTTCCCCCGACTTTCCGGGAAGGATTTGTCGAATGTAGAAGGACCCACGCCTGACGGCGTGGACTATCGTACTAAATGGAGCGTGGTCCTCCTTGAAGGACTAAGGACTGTTAAATGTAAAAAAAGTCATTTTTTAATAATTTGGTATAAAAGTTGTATTATATCGCGAATTAAAAAAAAATCCAAATTATTTGATATCAGAAGTTCACTCCTCGTATAATTTCTGAATGCAATTTGGCGTGTCAGATGTGCTCCCAGACGGGTCAGTGATTTCACATACGGGGTCTGTGATATCACATACGTCGTGCTTTTTTGACAGTTCGGCGCTAGATGCAGCACATCGGCACGAAGGTGAATGTATCAGAACATCCTTTCCTATGTTTAGGAAATATCTATCTGTGCAAACATCATATCTATCTGTGCAAATTCTGACAAATGGTCTCAGAAAATACTTAGATTGCAAAATCGAGCCATTTACGGCCCAATTCCAACGTTTTGAAGTAAAAAAATCCCATTTCATGGGGGGAGGGTGAATATTTTGGCAAGGCAAAAAATGAGGGGACAAGGAATTTTTTGCCAGTCAACGAGGGGGAAGGGAGCGATTTTTGGCACGCATTGTGGCGGCACGCTGGCGGCACCTTTTCAAAAATATGTTCAAAAATTACTTGGGGAAAAATGGTAGGCCCTACGGAAACGTTCAGGCCTAACCTCGTGGCCTGACTACTCTTGTACACATGCATGGGATGAATTTGGATAAAATATGGACACTTGTATTTTATTAATAAGGGTGGGGTTATGTTATGATCAGGTGGCTCAAAATAGATCAACAAATTACGGTAAACCAGGCGCGTACCCAGGGGGTGAGGCTTTGGGGCCTGCAGCCCCCGGGTCTTAAAAAGGAGGCCCGTACGCATTATTTCTTTTAGGGGGGTGCTGATTTTAAAAGGTGGACCTTTTTCCAGGGGGTAGTGCGATTTCTACCCAAAACTTTGGACTTTTTTTTTCCTTTTGCCACACTGCACGCCCCCCCCCCCTGCGTACGGGCCTGGGCAAAGCCAGTGGGGCAGTAAGGTATACAGACAGTGCCCCCTAAAAAATCGAAGGGACGGAAAAGGGAGGGAAAAGGAAAAGGCCTACTTTTTCGGTCTAATTTCCCAAAAATTGAAAGAAAGAAATATCCCGAAAACTGAAAACAAATATAAAATAATACCAATACTGGGACGAAAATGTTACAAAAATCGGCACAAAATATTAGCCAAACTGGGATGAAAATTTTGTTTTGCCACAGCCACCCAGCCTCATTTCAATGTCCGGGCATTTTTAGGCAAAAGAAAGGCAGAAAAGTGGAAAGAAAACAAGGAAGAAAAGAAGAAGAGTAGGCCTACGTTCTGAGTTATTGCGCATCATATGTTCATGCTTGAAATTTGTGACACGGAAATCGCATCCACTGGAAATCCGTTCTAAAATACATATTATGCATTAGCATGACATGATTATAATGGCCTATAGGCTATGCTTAATCATGATGGTCGGAAAAATAAGATAATAATAGGGGCCTAATGCAAAATGTTGCACCAAATGGCTTTTAGTTTGAGGATAATACCCCCCCCTCACAACTCGGGTCCGTTGAAATCTATTATGCCGAAAATAATACCAATAAATAAGTGTAAACTTTTACACAAAATGACTTTATTGTGCCTTTCATTAATTTTTGAAAAGTTCCCCAACTTCTGAGAGAGCACATCCCCCTCAGGCACCCTTCTCCGTCAAAAAGAAAAGGCTAACTTGCAAGTATCCATATAGGCCTATTATAGCAGATCCCCCTCAAGCACCCCTTGCGTTAAAACAAAAAAAGGCTACACTTAGGCTGAATTGTAGGAGTTATTGAGCACAAGTAGGCCTATTCATTTAAAACTAAAATTTGCAGCTCAGTTGGAAATCTGTAAAAAGTATATTGCTCCGAAAATAACCAATAAACATGTTGCACCAAATGGCTCCACTGGGGCCTTCACATTGAAAAAAATGTCTAATTCGGAGGGGTGAGGGGGCACATCGCCCCTCAGACAACCCTAGCGGCGCTGCCACGCCGATGTTCAACATTTTGAAATTTTGTTCAGTTCAGCCCCGGCGTCTCGGAATCTAGAAACGCCCTGTAAATAATAACGATGATAATAATTTTGGGAAATAAAAATGTTTTAATGAAATAGTGAATAAAAATGTTTCTAGTTTCTTCTTGGTATTGGTTGAAATTGTTTCCATGAGTCGGGGCCTGAACAATTAATTTACTACTCCCCATATAATGTTGCAGTTCAAGTATAAATACTCTATGAAATATTAATGTAAAAGTTTTGGTGCATTCATCACCACATGACTTGTTGAGTTTTGATGTGTACGGAGAAATGAAAGTCTGCAAAATGTCGTCGAGGAAGCACAGTTATTCTGCAGCATTTAAGCTCAAAGTTATGATAAAGAGCAACAAAATGTCTTTTAGCATTCCCCGATTTCTCACGTTTAATATAAAGAGTGTACCCGAGCCTGCGCTTTAATTCATGAATTGGATTCATGAATTGCACTCAACTTGGGCTAGCTACAACCCTGATTAGGCCTACTCGCAAAATTATTCCCGCTGCGCCAGTTCACGTTCACCAACATTTACTAATATCGTTTGCGGCTGGGTTTTGAGACTAGGGAGTATGTGATTTATGAGACGTCTCTGAATTATGATACTGTCAGGTGTCTCGGCACTGAAGAGTCTTTGATATCAGAGACGTCTTTGAATTAGCAGTGCCCCCGAACTGACTTGTGGCGACAGCCCCCACACCCTGAGTCAGACGTGAGCCACGTGCGTAAGGGTACACGATGTATTGTTGGTCGAAGCAGTAAAAATCAATATTTGCAAAAGTTCATTCTACAAATCATATACTTTGAAAACGTACTTGATTTATTGCTGTTAATGAATTATGTACGTTTTACAAAATTGTTGTTGTTTCAGCCCTCTTTACAACATAACCCAAGAACCACATGACGTACAAAAGTATATCTGTGATATTTGAATTCTTCTACACATTCGCTAAAAAATGATCAATGCAATTGTTGCCAAAGCTCACTACCATTCGCAAGATGCTGTGAACTGCCAAATCGCAACAGTTTAAAATAGTTGTTAACCTTAAATAAACTAGATACATACCAACGATGTAGTTCATCATACGGGTGAAGTATTTTAAACCCGGATAGGCATATTATAATTCACAGGTGATAAGATATCACCAATAAAATCAAGGAAACTGTGAATTCTGGAAAGGTTTTCTGTAACTTGAATATTACGCCAGTTTCATTTTATTTGGTAACAAAATCACAAATGTAATCAAAACAATCATAAATTAACCTTTGTTGCTTAACTGGTTAACTGCCAAATCCCCTAAAGCTATAGGTGACATTTCGAACGAATTCGACAATAGAGTTATGACAATAATAATACTTCGATTGATTGGGTTTACAAACATGAATAGGAAAAGGTTGCCGCGGTATATTTGATCTCGTTTCCGAGGGTCCATTAGTCCACTTGTCATTTCCTGAACCTAGAAATATTCTTTCCTATGACGTTTTTCTTTTGTTGATTTGTAATGCCATAGGGTTTGAAGAATTATAGTTTTAATTAGACTCTGGTAATTTAAATAAATCCAAAATGGCCACTGGACGCAATCTTGAAAATCGAACTTTTGAACCAATTGTCCTAGAACGATGTATAATAACAATTTTAAGGGGTTCTGGGGTATGTAGAATCCATTTCTGATGTTATTTTTTCAATTCAAGGTCAAGGTTAGGTACCGAAGGTCAAGTATTCAAGATCGTCACCGGACATCATCTTGAAAATTGACTTGGGACGGTGACTAAATTACATAAATCCAAAATGGCCCCTTTTGCCAGGGGTGAAATGTCATAGTTGGTCAACCTATTTAAAAACCCTACCAATGTGTTCCTCTCATCATTAAGATGATTATTTTTATTTATTCAAATTTTCAGTTTATAGAATAGTTTACATCCATTGTCGTTTGGTCTCTGATGGTGATGATGGTGATGATGATGATGACAACCACGATGACGACAACGACGATGATGATCTTATATTTTCTATATACCATTGTCGCCTAAAGATGTTACTTACTCACTAAGGTTTGTCATGTACCATTATAATAATTTTACATGATTTTGCATTTTGCTTCTGTTTCTTCTGTTTATTTTCAGTGCGAGGCAGGCTTGGGGACGAGAGTGTTATTTGATCAGATCTTCTCCAAACCGCAGAAATTAATGTTACTTGGCGGAGGATGTTCCACTGCTACTCAAGCCATCGCTGCGACTGCTTATCATTGGAATATGGTTACGGTATGTCGATTACAGAAACAGCAAGTTTGCATAATAATGATTCACCTTTTGTTGTTGTATATAATAATTATTAAATAATTGTTAGCGTATAGCTGCTGCAATTTTCATCAGTTTACTTTTAAAGATAATACCCTTTCCACTGAATGAAACATAAACTTATCGATTCCAGACAATTCACTTCACTTACACTTACTCTATTATTTATTTTGTGAAAATCACCATTATATAAAACTAAAGATTCGATCTTCGTATATGCCTAGTAGGAGAGAGTTTAACTGCGTTAAGCCTTGTTGTTGTTATTGATCTCCCGTGGGTGTGTTCAGATTGTTAAGCTGATCTTGTTCAGCAAGAAGATCTTGTTATCAATTGCACTGTGGACTTGCGATTAGGTTCAGACCATCATGTTGTTCTGTTCAATGTAAATCAACAGAAATGTAAACCGTCCAAGATCCAGGATTAAGTTAACAGAGAACAGAGAAATTTTCCAAGCAGATCTTGAGAAAGAGTTCGTATTACCGACTCATTACCATCACGTCGATGATCTGGTTTCTCACTATGAGACTGCTGTCACACTGACATTGGATAAGCATGCTCCAGTCAAGCATGCTCGACGTAGACAACCATGGTACAATGATGAGATACATCAGGCTCGTCGTTTGCGTCGAAAACTAGAGCGACGATGGCGAAAGTCGCAGCTTGAAACAGATCGTCAAGCTTATGTTGAGCAGCGGAATGCCATAAACTTGCTGATTGAACATTCCAAGCAGGTGTACTATAAGCATGAATTTCAGAATGCAGACTGCAAAGCTATTTTCAAGAAGGTTGATGGCTTACTAAATAAAACTACAAAACAGCTTCCAGTCCATGATTCGGCAAAGGATCTCAGCAATGACTTTGCAACTTACTTCAATGATAAGATCAAAGCTATTGATCTCTCGCTTGAAGATGGGCTGACTGATCCTAACTCTGAAGGGTCTGTACCTAGCTCTCCTTCTCTTTCTGAGTTTGATCTGTTATTTGAGACGGACGTTCGCCAGATGATAAATAAAGCTGCTACGAAGCCGTGTTCGCTGGATCCTGTGCCGACATGGTTCCTTCAAGAAAATATTGACTCTTTTGTACCAATCATAACTCAAATCATCAATGGTTCTCTATCAACAGGTATTTTTCCAAGTGGTTTAAAACATTCTATTGTTACCCCACTCATCAAAAAACCATCTCTTGACCAAAATGATTTCAAAAACTATAGACCGGTATCAAACATCTCCTTTGTATTCAAAACTGATCGAAAAACAAGCTTGTACCACTATAACAAACTAAACTGCTCAAATAAAGAATGTCCGCAGTCATGTAACCCGTCCTCAAAACCTGATCTTGTTATGACAGTTATGTAAGCCGAGAGGTACTTTTGCCAAAACAACACGGTGATCAGATCCAATGTTTGCAATTGGTTGTAGGTGCAACAATAATTTTATTGAGAATGCCATTCCTCCACTTCCTGCAAACAAGGCTGTACAGGTTGGGTCTTAAAACCAGATGGTAACGTATAATATGTCAATAATCTGTATTTATTTCTTGTAGGGGCTCACATTAATTGTTATTTTCAGCACATTCTCTTTATAGTGTCTGTAGCAAATCTCCATTTCTGTTGATTGAATAGTAGGGAAATTTGTGGGATTTTTTCAGACTCTTGCATTGGAGCCACCCATTACCATAAGGAAGTTGTGAGCTGGAACTTGTTTGATGGTCTTGACCAGAAGCATAATGTTCTTCTGAATTTTTCTTTAAAACGCACTCTGCTTCTCTTTCCACCTTTCCGCTATAGCCAGCAATGTTGCTCAGTACAACGTTAAAGCACAATAATCAATATTCAATTATGCAAATAAATTATCGTCACAACATCACCAACATTTACCAACATTTTAACCAAACGAACTAGAAGTGAAGCTTGGAGAATGAAAGGAGAGTACGAATGATAGAAATGAAGGAGAGCGCAGCAGCTACAACTACTTCTACAACTAAAAAGCAGCAGACGCATCACTTACATGACTTACAGCTAATACCCCTGTATTAAGCTTGTCATCTCACTCACTCACTCACTCACTCACCAGGCTGTGTTCGACCATTGTTGGACGTAGCCCTCTTCATGATTCTTCCACTGTTCTCTGTCTCTTGCATTTCTTGTCCATGTAGGTCCCATGTAGGCAGTAATGTCATCCTCTTCTGTCTTCCTCTTGATCTTTTCCCTGTTCTTGGTTGCCATTTAGTTAGGGCCGTGTGTTCTGAACTCGCCACCCTTAGCGTTACATGACAAATATTATGAATTTTTACACCAACCGGGTTTCTAATTAGATTATCTCGACAATCATCAACCCTAAACTAGCAAAGGTATACATTTTTGAAAAGCTGAAGGCATAAGCAATTCAAATATATACATTTCAACTCATTATACAGGGTGACCTTAGCTAATTTAGATGTTTGGAAATATTCGTACTTTGGTGTTTTAGTTAATGTTATAGGTAATAGTACATTGCCTAGTTAACGTCGCTGTGTGAAAAATAACCGGCCAATATTAAAAGTACTCTTCTAAAATTCTAGACAATATAGTTTTGTAACATGTCCTAATTTTTAGCTAATTTAGATGTTTGGAAATATTCGTACTTTGGTGTTTTAAGGCCGTGTTCTGAACTCGCCACCATTAGCGTTACATGACAAATATTATGAATTTTTACACCAACCGGGTTTCTAATTAGATTATCTCGACAATCATCAACCCTAAACTAGCAAAGGTATACATTTTTGAAAAGCTGAAGGCATAAGCAATTCAAATATATACATTTCAACTCATTATACAGGGTGACCTGTAAGTTATACAGGGTGGAATAAAAAAAGATTTTGATAAAAAAGGGTCACTCAATGCATTGCTTATTACCAACTTACAGTAATAAACTGGAAGTAAACAACATTCATTTGGTTAGAGGATATGGAGAGCCAACTGACTTAGGAACAAACCAAAATCACAGCTGTTTGGTAATCTAGGAATATTGGGTGTCCCAAAGTATGTTAGATTTTTTACAATTCAACATATTTTGAACCTAAACATTTTCCCCCTAACCCATACAGAAAAAATGTGTCCATATTTAGATTCCTCGTCAAATTTCCCTTCAGAAAATCTATACTTTGACTATGATAGGATAAGTAATTAAAATTTTACAGTAACTTTTAGATTTTGAAGACATCTGCATTACTTACTACAGTGTTTAATATGACAACGGGTAGTTTTGTATGGAAAAGTTTGTATTTTCTAGACTAAACCAATCATAAATTTTAAAAACAATTAGTAGAATTGTTTAGCTGTAAGGCCATGAGTGTTTTAGATGCTAAATAGAGTCCAAATCCAATTTACAGCCTTTACTGAAGCAGATTACGCACTCAAAATACCAATCCCATAGAGTTTGTGTGTACCACATCCCCCACCACCACATCCCCCACCACCGCCACCCTGCCCATTCTAAATTCTATGAAGCACAGTGTCAGTATTAAAAAGGTTCAAGTATTTCTTTTAACAGGGTTGAAAGTGCATTTTATTTAGCAATAAAATGAGACCACAAGCATGACAATACCTTCTTGCTTGACAGAGATATCATCATTTGTTTTGAGTCGACTTTGGCAAAATGTAACGTCGCCACCTTTTTTGGTGGCGAGCTCAAGACACACGACCTTAGCCGTTTAGTCCATCTGTTATCTTTCCTTCGTACCAGGTGACCTGCCCATCTCCATTTCGCTTCTTTGAGTTTCACCATAATGTCTTTGACTTGAGTTTGACGTCTTATTTCAGTGTTCTTAATTTTATACCTTAAGCATGTTAAGGTAATGTGTAGCATCTTCCTTTCCATTGCTCTTTGGGCTGTTTGTAGTTTCTGTTCCAGGTACTTGGTTGTTGTCCATGTTTCTGCCCCATATGTCATTGTTGGCAATACACACTGGTTGAACATTCTACTTTTTAGATACATTGGTAACTTTTTATCACATAGAATGTCCTTGAATCTTCCAAAGTAACTCCAACCTGCCTTTAATATGATCAAAGCTTCTTCCCTGGTGTTGTCCTCCATCTTCACTGTTTGGCCGAGATATTTATAACCATTCACCATTTCGATAACATCGCCTTCAACTACAATGACATCCTCTGACTGGTGGTTTGTCATATCTTTTGTTTTGCCCTTGTGTATGTTCAGTCCAATCTTTTTACTTCCTTTATTCAGATCATTTAACTGGACCTCCATATCCTTTACTGATGTTGTCACCAAAGCTACATCATCTGCAAATCTCAGATCTGTTAGCTTCTCACCATCTATGTTGATCCCCCTCTCCTGTAGGTTCAGCTTTCTGAATATATCTTCCATTGCTGTGGTGAATATTTTTGGGGATATTGTGTCTCCCTGTCTCACACCACGTTGAATTCGGATAGTTTTTGAAACATCGTTTTCAATGTGGATTTTGGCTGTGGCATTTGTGTAGATGTCCTCAAGAATTTGGATAAGCTTGTCACTCACCGTCAAATGGCCGATAATGTGAATATGATAGACCTGCATGGTAATATTTAATTGATATGATAAATATTGTATCCGTTTGTTTGTCATCATATACTCTGTAGATGTCTTACGCCGCATCTTCCTCAGCTCTGTCGAATAGAGAAGTATATCCGTATTTTTATCGAACCTATATGCCTGATGCAATGTACAATCCTGCTCGTATAAGGCTTATGAAAGATTTCAATTGGACAAGAGTAGCTACGATTCATGAAAATCACGAATTATTTTCATTGGTAAGCATGCAAAACAATGGAAGCTCATTAATAGAGTAATATAGTTAGTAAATAAAAAAATAAAAAATTTCGCTGCAACTGGTGAATCATCACAATCAGATCGCATCAACTAGACCGCTTGCAGCCGAAACCTGCGCAAACCTATCCGTACTTAATTTGTAACATCCAACATTATTATCTGCGCAGCTCCCCAAATTCCATTGGGTGAATGAAGCTTTTGATAACCAATTAACTAATCACCAATTTTGAAAGCAGGAGGAAACAGGAGATTCCCGGGAAAATCTGCTAGAGGGAGCATGGATCGGGGTACCAAGTGCACATACAGTCCTTGGGCACGGCCGGGGCTTGAACCCGGGAAACTGTGGTGCAAGGCGAGTGAACAATAACCGCCACACCGTCCTCCTAGCAAAGGTGCTTAGTGATAACAGATTCTGTACCTTACTTAAGTGATAACAGATCAATTTACCAACAGTGCTCATGGTGTCCTTGCACAATGAAATTTGTCAAAAACCAGAAGTTACTGACAGGCTTAAAAGCCTTGTTATAAGAGTGTTTGCTCCACACGTAAGAACATTGGTCATACTGCAGTTACTGTCCGTTTTCCTATACACAATACACAGTGCTCTTTCCCATTGACGCGTGACCCTACAAATAGCCCTACGTTAAAACTATGGGGATATGACTAGTTAACGTCGCTGTGTGAAAATAACCGGCCAATATTAAAAGTACTCTTCTAAAGTTCTAGAAAATATAGTTTTTAACATGTCCTAAATTTTTAGCTAATTTAGATGTTTGGAAATATTCGTACTTTGGTGTTTTAGTTAATGTTATAGGTAATAGCACATTGCCTAGTCAACGTCGCTGTGTGAAAAATAACCGGCCAATATTAAAAGTACTCTTCTAAAATTCTAGACAATATAGTTTTGTAACATGTCCTAAATTTTTAGCTAATTTAGGTGTTTGGAGAGGGTCGTACTTTTGTGTTTTAGGAAGGACATGTAAACGACAGATAACACCAAAAATATGAAGAAATTATTTTAAAACCGTGTTAAGTCAACAATCATTATGTTGCTCATTTTCAAGAATGCTGGTTTACAAAAAGCACGCCATTGTCTGATTTCGTGAACAAAGCCACACATACCATTGTTTCCTTTCGTTTCCTTTATAATCGGTTACTCAACTGAAGCTATGAATACCAGCTTTATTGCGATATCGCACATGAAAACAGACACTTGTAGGCTACTTGTGCACAACCAGAGAAGATCCGATTTAATCAGTTGAGCTGTTTCAATGAGTGTTATCTTGGTTTAATAGCTTTTAATGGGGTTAAGTCCTGCAAAGGTCGAGATGAATTCTACTGTAGACATGACTGCATCATGTGTGGATTAGTTGTTTCTTAGTCCCGGATTAGTAGTACATTGTAGATGTTTTTGTTTCGTTATTGTTGGCTCCTATTGACCATGTTGCTGTTGTTAATCTCGAACAATAATGATAACTTTGATGGTGATCGATTACAACGATCTTCAAGAAAAACCCTATTACTTTACGACGATAAGATGACGTAAAAGATTAACGAGAAAATGAAGGACAAAGACATTAAGATATCGATGACGATAATGACGATGACGACGATGGTCACAAAAATGAAATTTGATGAACCCGTGCTTCTATTTTCCTTTCAGGCAATTGACGATCTTCATAACCTGCTTACACAGCAAAATATCACTCTTATAAGTTCGGAAAGCTTTGCCGAAAACCCGCATAATCAGGTGCTAAATCTCAAGGTAAGTTAGGTCTATTCAGTCTACAATATCGAATTGATTAATTGAAATTAAACAATTCATCAAGTTGCCATGGTCGGTGCCATTTACAAGCATACACAGCTGTTTTCGCCAAACGTTTGACAAACGTTTATAGTCAAACGGATAAGGATTTAAACGGTTTTTTTTAAAACGTTTGTCAAATGTTTATGGAGCAAAATGTTTGTCAAACGTTTTATTTTAATCATCTTTTATTTGTTTTACAAATGTTTGCCAAATTTACGTTTAATCAACAATAAATTATTGTTGGTCCACAATATGATTTTTTATATATTTTTGGTCAAAAAATTGAATTTGGGTAATTTTGGTCAAAAATGTTATTCTTGGTCAAAAAAATGTGATTTTTAGTCAAACTCAAAATGTGATTTTTGGTAAAAATATGACTTTTGGTCAAAAAATGTGATTTTTGGTCAACATTTTTATTTGATGAAAATTTACAAACATCAATTTGATGACTTTCTTGACAAAACGTAAGATAAATGTTTAAAAACAGTTACTATCAAACAATTTTTAACAAAACGTATTTATTAATTGTTTGACCGATTTACAAAGTTAATTTGTATTTGTTTATTTTATTTCCCTAGAATCAAGATGCCAAGATCATAGTGTCAAATATGTACGAGACAAAAGCTAGACGGGTCTTTTGTGAGGTATGTTGATCGGTATGTGGTGAGTTGAAACGCAAAGAAGAATATAAAACGATACAAAGAAACTTCCATTGCTCATTGTAATTAAATAAGTAGTCTTGACACTTTTGCGTTGCCTTTGTGCATCATTTCTAACAAACTTAAGTCAAAAATATGTCCATTAAATTGGAGAACGTTATTTTTTTTATGTTGTTCAATATTCATGCAATTAAAAAATGGTCATTGTCACTTATTTACTTGTGTATTATAGGCTTACAAACAAGGTATAACCGCTGAGAACGGCTACGTGTGGCTGTTAATAGGTTGGTATAGTGATAAATGGTGGGAAGTTGAAGACGTGGATTGCAACCAAACAGAGATGAGACAGGCTGTAGATGGATACGTATCTGTGGAAAGTGTGCAACTTGGAGACCCAAATGTTGTCACTGTCGCAAATATTGTAAGTATGACGCAACTTGTACTAACAGTTAAGTGCTGTAATTTTATTGTATTATATCCAAAAGTAACATCTGACCATTATTACTCGTAAAGCAAATTGCTATTGTTCATTCATAACAGGGTGTTTATAAAAAACACAATTTGTTGCCGAAATAGCCAGGGTAATGCAATTATATGCTCATTATTAAGTCAACGCTATATTGGTAAGTGTTGGTAATTGCCAACATAGCGGACTTTCTTTACTCTAAAGTGAAGTAATGAGTTTTTGACTGCCTGTACAAGCTATATGAAAAGAAATTAATGCAAAGACTCGTAATTTAGCGAAGTAATGAAAATAAAAATGTAATCAAACGTGTTCGATTGCATTGTTCTCTGAATTTAAGTACAACAGTGGTTCAAGTAAGATAAAAGGACTCCTGAAAACAATTTGCGTATTAGCTGATTAGAGATTTTATGGAAGAAGCCATAAAGAATTATTGGAATCTCCAAAAATACCCGACAAATTGATACTTACTGCAGTCCACCATGCTAATGTTTATTATCAATCACAATAGATGTAAAATACCAAGGCCTTTTAAAGTCAAACATGCATGTGCTTATGAACGCCATTATTGTATTTTTTCGAAATCTAAAAAATGATAATTACAACCGCATGGCCTAAGTTACTTGTAATAATTCAAATTATGTGATGAGATCAAGCAAAATCAGTCGGGTAGAACTGTGAAATATTAACTTTGAGATATAGTCAAACAAAGAAAATATTTCCTTTTGTTTTCACCTGTTTTGGAAACTCTATAGGTTAAATACCACTAATAGGCCTGGGCGATACATTGAAATACGACGAGTAACTATTTGTTTTCGAAAAGACTACATTAAAATCGCTGAAATTGATCAAGTTATATAGCCAAAAAAGTACTTTTTAGAGTTTGATGCTTCAAAATGGTACATTTTCTTTCATTATATGACATTTTTGTTGTAATAGTACCAAAATTCATACGCACGGCTTCGGTTTTTAGTAAATATTCGCCCTATCATATTGTAACTTTCAGCTTCGAGGGCGCACTGTCATTTTAAGGTGTTTACGGTTCAATGAGTTAAAACAAGAAAAGTCTCAGGTCAACCTATGTTGAATTTTTGATCATTTGGCATCTAAATCATATAGTTTCACCTGATATTAGTGGCATTGAACTGTGAGAGTTCTGAATATGAGAAAATTCCACCCGAAATTAGGCATTTTCCCATTGAAACCTGTGTAATACATAATTAGTGGTATTTAACCTTATGCTTATATATCTTTAGAACTGGTTGTTCAATTTGAATGGAGTTTTCTGCAAAATGCAGTTTGTAAATGCTTTTTACTACCCTGTAAGAAACTGAAAATTTAATATTTCCGAGTTCCGACTGATTTTGCTTGATCGCATCACATATTACTCAACTATCATGACGTTTGAGGCAGCACTGTTACAGGGCTCTTGTAAGAGCCGTGTAACAGGCAAGTTATATCAGGTTGGAGGCCAAATAACTATTCATTTTTAGTATAGAGGTGTTGGGTATATGGTCAGGTACTATAAACAAGGCACTATAAGTCCAAAACATCTGTCTGTTTTTCACCAGTTTTGACTGTGTGTTGCACTTTGAGAAAGCACATCATTCTTTTGATTGAAATGTGGTGATCATGCTGAGCTATGATATCATCTGATGCTGTTCTTGGATGATCTGAATATATAGTGTTCAACATTTATAATGATATACTGGAGTACAGATAGAATGATTGACTTGAGTATTGATCTGCTTACACTTGAATTGATTTGACTTCACCTGAACACCCATGGCTGGACTTAGTGTATGCCTTGTTTATAGCACCTGACCATGTACCCAACACCTCTTATAGCTATACCTATTAAATGAAGAGTTATTTGGACTCCAAACAAAAAGAACTTGTGTTAATGGTCGAGTTTCCCATTCTACCTACAAAACTTTGCAACATTTGTTCTGACCATTTTACCTCTTTATCTAGAATCTCGAAATGATTTGTAAAGAACAATATAACTGAAATGGTTTTACGTTTCTTTCCAACAGACGTCAGCTGAATACGAAACAAGATTAAGAAACAGATTTTCTGTAAAGTTGCCGCAATACAGTACTTACGATTGGAATACGCTGGCACCTTACGGTTACGACGCAGCCTGGGCCATAGCCTTAATGTTAAATAGGACAATGAATAGCCTTAAAGCAAAGCGATTTTCAGATAATTCAACGAGACGCCTCGAAGATTTCAATTATGATGATACTGAGCTGGCACAGATGTTTTCGATAATTTGAATGAGACTAACTTCATTGGTGTAACGGTAAGTGGGTCATACTGCAGTTACTGTCCGTTTTCCTATACACAATACACAGTGCTCTCTCCATTGACGCGTGACCTCTACAAACAGTGTATGTTATAGGTATATGGGCATTGCCTAGTTAACATCACTGTGTGAAAAATAACCGGCCAATATTTTAACTATTCTCCAAACTTCTAGCAAATATATTTCTCTAACATGATCTAACATGATGCAGTCATGTCTACAGTAGAATTCATCTCGACCTTTGCAGGACTTAACCCCATTAAAAGCTATTAAACCAAGATAACACTCATTGAAACAGCTCAATTGATTAAAGCGGATCTTCTCTGGTTGTGCACAAGTGTCTGTTTTCATGTGCGATATCGCAATAAAGCTGGTATTATAGCTTCAGTTGGGTAACCGATTATAAAGGAAACGAAAGGAAACAATGGTATGTGTAGCTTTGTTCACGAAATGAGACAATTGCCTGCTTTTTGTAAACCAGCATTCTTGAAAATGAGCAACATAATGATTGTTGACTTAAGGTCGTGTGTCTTGAGCTCGCCACCGACGTTACATTTTGCCAAAGTCGACTCAAAACAAATGATGATATCTCTGTCAAGCAAGAAGGTAGTGTCATGCTTGTGGTCTCATTTTATTGCTAAATAAAATGCACTTTCAACCCTGTAAAAAGAAATACTTGAACCTTTTAATACTGACACTGTGCTTCATAGAATTTAGAATGGGCAGGGTGGCGGTGGTGGGGGATGTGGTGGTGGGGGATGTGGTACACACAAACTCTATGGGATTGGTATTTTTAGTGCGTAATCTGCTTCAGTAAAGGCTGTAAATTGGATTTGGACTCTATTTAGCATCTAAAACACTCATGGCCTTACAGCTAAACAATTCTACTAATTGTTTTTAATAATTTATGATTGGTTTAGTCTAGAAAATACAAACTTTTCCATACAAAACTACCCGTTGTCATATTAAACACTGTAGTAAGTAATGCAGATGTCTTCAAAATCTAAAAGTTACTGTAAAATTTTAATTACTTATCCTATCATAGTCAAAGTATAGATTTTCTGAAGGGAAATTTGACGAGGAATCTAAATATGGACACATTTTTTCTGTATGGGTTAGGGGGAAAATGTTTAGGTTCAAAATATGTTGAATTGTAAAAAAATCTAACATACTTTGGGACACCCAATATTCCTAGATTACCAAACAGCTGTGATTTTGGTTTGTTCCAAAGTCAGTTGGCTCTCCATATCCTCTAACCAAATGAATGTTGTTTACTTCCAGTTTATTACTGTAAGTTGGTAATAAGCAATGCATTGAGTGACCCTTTTTATCAAAATCTTTTTATTCCACCCTGTATAACTTACAGGTCACCCTGTATAATGAGTTGAAATGTATATATTTGAATTGCTTATGCCTTCAGCTTTTCAAAATGTATACCTTTGCTAGTTTAGGGTTGATGATTGTCGAGATAATCTAATTAGAAACCCGGTTGGTGTAAAAATTCATAATATTTGTCATGTAACGCTAAGGGTGGCGAGTTCAGAACACGGCCTTAACACGGTTTGGAAATAATTTCTTCATATTTTTGGTGTTATCTGTCGTTTACATATCCTTCCTAAAACACCAAAGTACGAATATTTCCAAACATCTAAATTAGCTAAAAATTAGGACATGTTACAAAACTATATTGTCTAGAATTTTAGAAGAGTACTTTTAATATTGGCCGGTTATTTTTCACACAGCGACGTTAACCAGGCAATGTACTATTACCTATAACATTAACTAAAACACCAAAGTACGAATATTTCCAAACATCTAAATTAGCTAAAAATTTAGGACATGTTAAAAACTATATTTTCTAGAACTTTAGAAGAGTACTTTTAATATTGGCCGGTTATTTTTCACACAGCGACGTTAACTAGTCATATCCCCATACTTGTAACGTAGGGCTATTTGTAGAGGTCACGCGTCAATGGGAAAGAGCACTGTGTATTGTGTATAGGAAAACGGACAGTAACTGCAGTATGAAATTACAGCTAGGTTAGATGTTCAGAAGGGGTCGCACTTTCGTAGAATATGAGTGAGGGCAAAGCATAGCTAGCTCATAGCTAGCCAACTCCCCGTGTTAATTGAATGGAGATTTGACCGAAAATATTGAGCTATATTGGTAACGGACCGCTCCGTTCTGAAGGATGCCACAAAAAACGGTACAAGCTACATTTAAACTATTCTAAATAGGTTCTAGAAAATATAGTTTTGTAACATGTCCTAAATTTTAGCTAATTTAGATGTTTGGAGAGGGTCGCACTTTTGTGTTTTAGGAAGGATATGTAAACGACAGATAACACCAAAAATACGAAGAAATTATTTCCAAACCGTGTTAAGTCAACAATCATTATGTTGCTCATTTTGAAGAATGCTGGTTAACAAAAAGCAGGTCATTGTCTCATTTCGTGAACAAAGGTATACATACCATTGTTTCCTTTCGTTTCCTTTATAATCGGTTACCCAACTGAAGCTATAATACCAGCTTTATTGCGATGTCGCACATGTAAAACAGACACTTGTGCACAACCAGAGAAGATCTGATTTAATCAGTTGAGCTGCTTCAATGAGTGTTATCTTGGTTTAATAGCTTTTAATGGGGTTTAAGTCCTGCAAAGGTCGAGATGAATTCTACTGTAGACATGACTGCATCATGTCATGAATCGTCTTTTGCACTCATCAGATCATAGATCAGATGGAGAGCGAGTTGGCGCACCGGTTGTTCCATCCCTCGCCTTGCACCACTGAGGTCTCAGGTTCAAGCCCCGGCCGTTCCCAAGGCCTGTATGTGCACTTGGTTGATCCCGATCCATGCTCGCTCTTACAGGTTTTCTCCGGGATCTCCGGTTTCCTCCTGTTTTCAAAATCGGTGATCAGTTGTTTGGTTATCAAAAAACTTCCATCACCCAATGGAATTTGGGGCGCTGCAGAAAATGGGTGGATGTTACAATCTAAGTGCGAATAGCCAAGGTTTGCGCCAGGTTCAGCTGCAACCAGCCTAGTTGATGCGATCTGATTGTGATGATTCACCACACAGCGAAATTACAGCGCTTTGAATCCGCTTGAAAATGCGACATATATTGTTTATTTTATTATAGACCTATTCAAATCAGCTTGATCAGATAGATCAGGCAAGGATCGAAGGCAATAATGCCTATTATTTTTTTTCGTCAAAATACGAGGACTTCTGATGCCCAAATCTGTGGCCAGAGCAAAAACATTTGAAATTATTGGTTAAGATTGATCGATTTATATTTTAATATGGAATATTGCGTCGTCTAATTTACTTTTTAGGGGCCTGTGACTTTTAAACATGGAGATCGCGTTGGAATCACTCAGATAGAACAACTGCAAGGTAAATTGCTACATAACATTGTCTTCATCGTTATCGTCATCATCATCATCATCATCATCATCATCATCATCAATATCATCATCATCATCATCATCATCATCATCATCATCATCATCATCATCATCATCATCATCATCATTATCTTCATATCATTAGCTCGTGACTTTTAAGGCATAAACTTTAGGATTGCTATATTCATACAATATTAATTTGCCATTTATATATTTTTACATAGTGGGTTGTGAAGACGACTGGTACCTTTACAACAACAATTGCTACAAAATAATCAACTTGCCTGTATTTTGGTCTGAAGCTGAATTATCTTGTCAAGAATTGGAAGCAGAAATTGCACCTATGAACACCAATGTAATACAATTTATTATCGGTATCATTGGAAATGACCCAGATCTATCTCAAGCATGGTAAAATGATTCGATTATTTCTAAATTCAGATGAAAACAGATTATGACAGCAATACATTAATTGACCATTTGTGACGTGCTGCCACGATAGGAGCGATAAGTCGCAAGTTAAAGTTAGTAGTTTCGAGATGTTCCGGTTAATGCGCTGGCAGTCTTTGTTTTGACACGCACCTGTTCAAGCCATAGTATACCTGTATGTCCTTTGTTAACCCTAACACCCATAAATACCACAAAATACATACTGCAGTTACTGTCCGTTTTCCTATACACAATACACAGTGCTCTCACCATTGACGTGTGACCTCAACAAATGATGTATGTTGGGAGAATGGACACTTGCCTAGTTAACATCACTGTGTGAAAAATAACCAGCCAATATTTTATTTATTCTCCAAAACTTCTAGCAAATATATTTCTCTAACATGACCTAAAATTACAGCTAGGTTAGATGTTCAGAAATGGTCGCACTTTTGTAAAATATGAGTGAGGGCAAGGCATAGCTAGCTCATAGCTAGTCAACTCCCCGTGTTAATTGAATGGAGATTTGACCGAAAATATTGGTATCGGACCGCTCACTTCTGAAGGATGCCACAAAAAAACGGTAAAAGCTACATTTAAATTATTCTAAATAGGTTCTAGAAAATAAAGTTTTGTAACATGTCCTAAATTTTTAGCTAATTTAGATGTTTGGAGAGGGTCGCACTTTTGTGTTTTAGGAAGGATATGTAAACGACAGATAACACCAAAAATATGAAGAAATTATTTCCAAACTGTGTTAAGTCAATAATCATTATGTTGCTCATTTTGAAGAATGCTGGTTGACAAAAAGCAGGTCTTTGTCTCATTTCGTGAACAATGGTACACATACCATTGTTTCCTTTCGTTTCCTTTATAATCGGTTACCCAACTGAAGCTGTAATACCAGCTTTATTGCGATGTCGCACATTGAAAACAGACACTTGTACACAACCAGAGAAGATCTGATTTAATCAGTTGAGCTGCTTCAATGAAGTGTTATCTTGGTTTAATAGCTTTTAATGGGGTTTAAGTCCTGCAAAGGTCGAGATGAATTCTACTGTAGACATGACTGCATCATGACCACGATGAAAAAATCTGCGCATGTGTAAATCCCAGGGTCTGCGATGACGCAATCACCCTAAGTGTTAAATGTTCACGGAATTGCTGCCCGGGGCAGCGTTACCCGTGTAGCTACCGGTCCGTGATCGTGTGGTTGGCATGCGAGGGGTCTAAGGTTCGATTCCCGGGGTGCCAAGTGACTTCTTTGTTCATCTTCTCTCCTTTTTCGTATCTTCTTTAACTTCCGATATCAAAAAGCAGGGTTGGGTGTTAGGGTTAATGGAGGCACAATAGACCATTCACGAAGGACATACTAGTGGCTTGTACAGGTGCGCGACAAATAAAGAACATCAACTCAGCAGCTAATAATATGTCTCAAAACTACCAACTTGCGACTTTACGCTCATTTCGTGATAGCAGGTCATATTTGATTGTTTGGGGGAGTAGGCTTATGTAGGAGTGTGGATGTGGGGTGTGGGCCTGGGGTGTTTGTCGTGTGAGAGAGTGAAGGGGGTGTGAGTGAAGGGACTGGGAGGGTGAGAGGGAGAAGTGCGAGAGATGGTCTGCTATTTTGTATTTAAAAACAAATTAAAGGTAATCATGTTAATTAGGTATTGCGGACATTGTTTGACGTACTCTTGGATTTTACATGACATACTTCTTATACGTCGTATCGTACCTCCATAATGTTTGTTGGGGTGTGTGTGTGGGGTGTGTGGGGGTGTGTGTGTGTTGAGTGGGTGGGGTGAACGTGAATAGGGTGGGGTGGATGTGCATATTTAGGAGTTTGGATGTATATGTGTTTCACTCTTGCCAACGATTTGTTACGTGCATCTAATTTATCATAGGATAGGGAAATCAAGTAATACGTCATGTGACACTACAAGTGGGGATTGCCCAGCAGTTAACTTCATGTCAAATGGCAAATGCAGCCAGATCTCCTGCATGTCTAAACTACCATTTATATGTCAGAAAGAAGGAGGTAAGATAACTGTCATTTTTAGCACAGTAACATTGTAACAAGTCATAACTTTTTAATGGTGTGACTGACTCGGCGACTCGCCTAATTTCTAGTGACGGTTCCGACTCGCCCTATGACAACTCAACTTGTTTTTGATGACTCGTATAATAGCTGACTGTTAGTGAAGTTTCATTAAGCGCTTATATTTTGCTACAGAATCATCATGATCATTAATAATGTATTCACATTATTTTAGCATAGAAAGAAAGGTACGAGGGGCGGTCAATAAGTTCGTAGAACAAGGTACTTGAAAGAGTACTAGCCAATTTCTTTCAATCTCTCCCTTGAGCATGGTCAATACATACCTTAATGTACCCGTCGCAATTTTTCTTGAAACCTTCTATGTCAACAAAATGGAAGTCTTCCGATAGCTCATTGAGCCACTCTTCAGTGAAGACTCACCAGCATTGATCACCAGCAAACCTGGTATTATGAAGGTAGGACTTAAAATTCTAAAATAGGTTTCACTAACTGAAGGCCATACCTGAACCACAATATGGTTAGTTTAATTAACTGACCCCTCTGTCGTGAATGGCAGCTTGACAAACTAAGAATAGCGTACAGGACACAATCCGAGAACAGCCACATTCCTACCATCAACCTTTTTCACACGATGGCTTGCCTCAATTTTGCTATAAAAATTGTATGATATAAGCCTATAATTGTACTTTCATTTGGCAAATGATCTGTCATCAAGACTATCCCTGCATCTCAGAAACAGCGATGAAGTCCTTGCACTACGGTGACCGAGTGATGATCTTCTTAGGGGTGTGAGATCCAGGTGCTTCCACTAAATTCACCTATATTTCCAGTGATTAATGTATGCCTTATCACCTTTAGCCACATATAGATTAAACTTGCGTTGGTCCTCATTCTAAGTGTATAGAAGGTGTGGACCTGAATATGTCAACTGGTATCAATTTTGTACATGAAGATTCTGGGACCCCATCTAGAATACACCCTGGGATACCCAAATGTTAATGGATTAATATTGAAAACACATTCATCAGAGTTGTCATATTTTGTGGCTATCTCACCTTTCTTATTTGGCTCTTTATTCATTATCAATGCCACTGTACCAGCGCGTATATCATTAGTGGTGACGTCAGCAAGTCTTTTGGACCTTGGATGATCTTCAAGGACGCTTATTCCATTCTTGAACTCTAAGAACCATTTCGTTGCTGTTGACTACCAAGGACTTCATTACCATTTACAACAACTGTACAATGTTAAAGTTTATTTGAGTTTTCACCACAGTCGGGAGAAATTTCCATGATGACCCTGTATTCACTTCTGGTAGTACCTGTGAATTCATGGAGGTAGGCTTCCTCTGAAGAGTGTCCTGCCCATATACAGTGATGCAAAAATATAATATCTTTGTAGTCATGTTTTGAAGGAACAAGCTTTCAAATGAGACCAAATTCAATACCGTGCGACAAAGTAACATACCGAGTTCTACCAACTTTTTGACTGGCCCTCGTATCAAAGGTATACCCCATTCACCCACATTTGTTCGTTATTGACAACACAGCCGAATTTGAAAGTTGCACTAAAAGCGATAAATGGTTAAAACCCGCCATTATCTTCGCGCTACATTTAAACCAATAAAGTTTACTGCAACTTTTACATTCGGATTTTGGCAATTTGGGTATCAAAATGCTTGTATAAAAGCCACCTTTTATTCTATGTTAAAATATCTTGAATACAATTAATGATTTGGAAGCTATAGCAGTATTAGTAAAGCCTCAGTTACTTTTTGTGAAGTGTTGACATTTTACCTGCACAGTGGTTCACCTCTTAACCTCTGGCTTTGTTTCAACTGTCCTTTGTTTTAGATCTACGTGAACGCCGCATTGGATTATATAACGTTATTAATGACGACTTGCAATGGCTGTCACAGATCATGTGGCCAGGTAAATTTCATGTTGAACTGAAAATCGAATAATAAAGGTGTATTCCTTACAATAATTATGTATGTAAGGTAAAATCCATGATGGACCACGTGACATATTGCCAGGATTTGATGCCGACGTTGAGTTATGTAAGCTATCCACCAGTGGAGCTTCTGCGACCCCTACGCAGAACTTCCGATAGTGGATTATCTGCGCACGGTGGACGCAAGGAATCCACAGTCGGATTTTCTGCGCACGTGCACTGAAAATCCCCTCCGTATATAGTTCCGGTGGAATAATTCTGCGCACGGTCGCAGGGAATCTACTGACGGATTTACGGCGCACGTGCGCTGAAACCCCCTCCGTCATAGCTCCGGTGGAGTAATTCTGCGCACGGTCGCAGGGAATCCACGGGCGGATTTTCGGCGCACGATTCTTTGTTATGATTTAATATTATTATGGTAGAAAGTAAGTAATATTATTTAGGCCTATATGTTTAGAGTCAGTTCGGCGCATCAAGTATCATGTTTAAAAAACATGTTTAAAAAAATAACTTTGAAAGTAAGAAATATTATATGTATTTCTGCGCACGGTCGCAGGGAATCCACTGACGGATTTTCGGCGCACGTGCGCAGAAACTCCCCTCCGTATATAGCTCCGGTGGAGTAATTCTGCGCACGGTCGCAGGGAATCCACTGACGGATTTTCGGCGCCCGTGCGCAGAAACTCCCCTCCGTATATAGCTCCGGTGGAGTAATTCTGCGCACGGTCGCAGGGAATCCACGGACGGATTTTCGGCGCACGTGCGCAGAAACTCCCCTCCGTATATAGCTCCGGTGGAGTAATTCTGCGCACGGTCGCAGGGAATCCACGGACGGATTTTCGGCGCACGATTCTTTGTTATGATTTAATATTATTATGGTAGAAAGTAAGTAATATTATTTAGGCCTATATGTTTAGAGTCAGTTCGGCGCATCAAGTATCATGTTTAAAAAACATGTTTAAAAAAATAACTTTGAAAGTAAGAAATATTATATACGTGCGCTGAAACTCCCCTCCGTATATAGCTCCGGTGGAGTAAATACACTGCGCACCCTCTACTTACCTCCCACGACCTGATCTATGCACAAAACGAAGTTTGGGACCACAAGAAACCCCTGTACCACAGAAAAGGTTTTGGCACCCCGGAAGAACGGGGATGACAACGCCCAGGTGTTGGTGTCGCCCAACACTAACGAGATATCGCCCTCACCAATTCGTTTCTTGCGACCAACAAGGACGTGTTTACGAAGAGCTCCAATTTCTGTTGAGAAATATCGTAGCAGCGTGAGGCTTATTTCCGAGTAACGGTTACGCAAGTATCAGTAATCACTTCGGTGATATTTTCTGTAACTTTAGCAAGATTTTTTTTCCATTTGTGATGTTTTTTTTTTGCTAGTTTCTCGTAGTCTCTGTGGCCGAAGTGAGACCGCCCAAGTAAAATATTCATAGGTTTTCACTCGGCTCCCCTGGTAATTCCACTGGGAGGTCGCCGGGATTTTTTCTTGGCGATCTCCCCTTCTGTCCCGGCTACTTTGGCTTTCGTAGTCGGTGTTTTGATTCATTTTTCCCTCGCACATGTGGTAAGCTTAAAATTCGCGGTTTTTTCGCTTAATAGTGCGGGGCCTATGTCAAAACTGTTCCCATGCGCACCTCTCAGTAGTAGGGGATCTCGTGTTCACTTTTTTGGATCCCGTGCGCCTTTTCATGTTTTGGGTTCTCTGGCGGTAGAGGAGGGGGTTCTCCCCTTGGGGGAGTCTGTGACCCCTTAGAGGTTGACACTCTTGCTTATCCCCCTCCTCTTACGCCGGGGTCCCTCCTCCAGTCCTTCGGAGACGAGAGGGAGTTTACATGTTTTCTTACCCTTTCTCCATTACAGGTAGTTATCAAAATGTCTAAAGAGAGTACTCCCTCCAAGGCGTTGGGGACCAGAAGCAAACCTCGGCAGTGTGTTGCGTGCAAGGCATTCCTTGGGAAAGACGATGCGCATGAGGCATGCCTGCTTTGTAGGTCGTGCTCACCGGACCAACCGTGCACCATTGACCGTGACTGGTCCAAGGAGGCCTGGGCTAGGTCCCTGGCCCATAAGGTGAAACTACAGAAGTCTCACCAACGTAAGGTGGAGGGGCTTAGGGACAGGAACCGCAAACGCCGTTCTTCTTCGCAGGAGTCGTCTGGCTCGGCGAAGAAAGTGTCCCTAGCCCCCGCCAGCCAGGGAGTTTGTCCTCCGTCCCCTGGGTCCTCTAGCTCCAGGAGACCAGGTATGAGAGAGTCAATCTCTCTATCTGTCCCTCGGTCGGGCAGCCCCCAAGCCTTTTGGCTCCGCCCGCCCTTATGCTAGGAGGCTCGTACCCTCACGGCGGCTCCCTGAGCGCTACGGCGTCCGGGTCGAGTGCCGTAGGTGGGTATGCGGCCCCGGCATCCTCTGAGCAATGGGCTGGCTCGCGCCCGAGCGGCCACTCCTCGACGGCACCAGTTGCGGTCGGGTTGAGTGCCCCGGGCGTAGGCGCTGCTCAGGCGTCCTCCCCGTGTGCGGTCGACCTCAATGGTTCCACGGCTCGACCGTCGGAAGGCCTCCCGTCCGTCCAGGACGGTAGAGCGACCCCCGACGGCAGCCATGGTCCACCGGTCAACCGCTCGGATCCCTTACGCTCGGCCCCTGGCCAGAGCGTGTTTCGGGATCCTCCTCTGCCCTAGCTGCTCCCTCGATGGTTGAGCATCCGAGATCCCAGATCAGTCAATGCTCGGCATCTCAGGCTGAGGCACTGTCAACGCTCATCTCATCACTTTCGGACCCGTCGGCGTTAGACCGCATGAACCAACTCATTGGTTTGTTAGGCAAAGATCCCGGTCAGGTGCCCTCGGCGGTAACCCGACCAGTGGGTCCAGGTTTGCCTTCAACAGGTCCGGATCCGCAGTCCGATGCGATTAGCATAGAGGCTAGCTATGATGAGCTTTCAGATGGCTCTCAGAGTCAGACGGAGGTAGAGTCTTTTCGGGATTTTCGACTCCCCCCAGGGCTGACAGAGAGGGCTCTGATATCCCCGTTGGGGTTCATCGCGACCCCGTCAGTCATTCAGCGCCTTTCTCGGTCTCCCTCGGAGCTTCCCAACAACCCTCTTCGGTCGGTATTCCCTTGCAGAGCCAAGCACTTTGGCCAGACACGTTCACCGTGGCCGACCAACAGGGTCGATCCTACTCTCTCTCGCGTTTGGTCCCAGGCCCCTCGTCGTTTCCTCCGCCAGTGAGTATGACCCAGTCCTTCCTTCCGTCAGGCTCACAGGCTCAGATTCCACACCTTCCCCCGAGCTTAGCTGGCTCGACGTTCGCTGCAGAAACTCAAGGTTTCTCCTTACATTCGACCGCAGAGCGGTCGGGCCGCCTCGGTCCAGAGCGTGGCCCCAATCAGGAGCGATCTCGGTGGGGAGGGGTTCCTCAGCCCGACCCGGCTCCACCTGGACGGTACCAGTGGAGTTATGATCAGTGTCGAGGCTGGGGGGACCCTTATTCATTCCCAGCACCGACTCAAGGCTCCGAGGAGGACCAGTTGCGGGAGAGGCTCCTTACTCCTAAGGTCTCGGCTCCCTTTTTCGCAGCCGTCCTATCGGACGCTAAGATGCGACTGGAGTTCGAGACACCTCCGCAACTGGCTTCCGACTTAGGATATGCGGCAAAGCCAGCTAAGCCCCCCAAGTCAATGCCCTTCATCCCCTTATCGCGTGACATCAAGGCACTCACCACGGCCGTACAGGATAAGGGTGAGGTAGACCGCCGCCCGTGGCTGGCACGGGCGTTCCCCCACGTTACAGAGGATGTGGCGTTCTTAGAAACCCCCTCTGTCCGGAGGCGGCCTATCGCCAGATGGAGCGGGATAAGGGGACAAGTGTCGCCGGAGAGCTCCCTCCCTCAGGAGTTGAGGGAGCCCCAGGCAGGCTGGACCAAAGGCGCCCCACAAGGTGCCTCCCTGGGATAAAGCCCGGGATGAGGAGCTACGGTCCCTGGAGTCTCTCGCCAGAGACGGGCTCCGCATTTCCAATGTCCAACAGCTCGTCAGCGCTCATCTAGCACGGAGCTTGCTGGACAAGGAAAGGTCCTTGTCTCCTGAGGCGACACTGAGGGCGGTACATGTGCTGGCTGACCTCAATCATCTCTCAGCGGAGCATTTCGCTCGGATTTCAACTCGGTCTGTCCTGGCGCGCCGAGCCTTGGTCGCCCAGGCGCTCAACTTCTCGGACAAAAGAGAGTTGAGGTCTGCTCCGTTTGGTACTGATCTATTCGGCGGGGCCTTTCCCAGGCTGACCGAAGATGAACGTACCAGACGGAAGGCGGCTAAGGAGGCCAGCCAACCAAAGGCACCGGCCACATCAGCGCCCAAGCGGTTTCGGTCCAAAGGTCAGACAGCCAACCCGACCTATATCCAGGTGCCCCAGCAGCAGCAGCTGGTTGCTCAGCAATTTCAGCAGCAGCAGCAGCAGTATCCTTCCCTCTTGCAACCGTTATTTCCGCCAGCCACCCATGCCCCCCTCTGGCCCCGTGCGAGGTGCAAGAGGCGGCAGGCGGAATCACAACCGCAATCGCAGTCGCAAGGGAGGGCGAGGCAAGAGTGACGGTGCCGGTCGTAACGACCCGTCCGCCTATGGCGGACGCGGTCGGGGACGCCGGTTCTGACTCCTTCCGGGACCCGACCGCCCGCTCCCAGTGGGTGGTCGTCTCCTGGCATTTGCCAGGGCTTGGCGGGGGGTGCCCTCAGGCCGATGGGTCCGAGAGACAGGGTCTCTAGGCTACCAGATCGAGTTCACCTCCCGTCCTCCTCGGTTCCGGGGGGTTCGAGTCACCCCGTCACCGCTGGATCCCTTACAGAGGGAGGCCTTGGTGGGGGAGATCTGAAAGATGCATACCTCCACGTACCAATCTGCGAGTCAGACCAGAAATGGCTTCGCTTCGTGTTCGACGGTACCGCCTTTCAGTTCCGGGTCCTCCCGTTTGGCCTCTCCACGGCCCCCGGACATTCACTCGACTGGTCAAGTCGGTGGCAGAGTTTCTCCGGAGGAAGGGGATCACGATCTTCGTCTACCTAGACGACTGGTTGTTGGTAGCCCCCTCTCCGCAGTGTCTGCGCCAGGATGTTCAGGGGGTGTGCAGGCTGGTAGAGTCCCTGGGGTTTATCATAAACCACCAGAAGTCTTTTCTCTCCCCATCTCAGTCGCCTCAGTTCCTAGGGGCGACTATAGACTTCGCCAGGGGCCGGGTTTCTCCTATAGACTCGAGGATCGCCGACGTTCGGCTCTGCGCTCTGCAGATCAGGCAGGCAGCATCGGTCCAGGCTCGGTCGTGGCTTCGCCTTCTAGGGCTGATGGCCAGCCTCATAGATCTGGTTCCAGGCTGCCGGCTACGCACGAGGAAGATACAGTTGTACTTCCTCGGACGGTATCGAGCGTGGCGCCATCCTTTGAGCCTCAGGATTCCGGTCCTCGGCATCTCCTCCCTGCCTCTCCTGGTGGATAGGTCAGCCGAGTGTTCAGATAGGCGTTCCATTCCCGAAACCCCGCCCTTCCCACGTCCTTACCACGGATGCATCCAAGTCGGTTGTTCGAGGACTCAAGCTCGGAGACACATCAATCTCCTCGAGCTGTGGGCCATTTTCCTCGCCCTCCGCCAGTTGGGTCTACGGATTCACGGCCTGTTCATCCTGGTCAGATGCGACAGCATGACAGTTGTGTCCTACATCAACAGGGAGGGGGGCACCAGAAGTCCCAGCCTTTGCAAGGAGACGGTGTCCCTCCTCCTGTGGTGTCTACGGCGGGATATTTCCCTCCGTGCGGAGCATCTGGCCGGGGTAGACAACACCCTGGCCGATTCACTGTCCCGAGGGGGGCTGCAGTCATCCACGCGCCTGGCCCAGAGGGGAGCGTCAGTAGAGTGGCATCTTCATCCAGCAGTCTGCCGTTCCATCTTCCAGAGGTTAGATCGCCCGCATGTCGACCTGTTCGCGTCTCATCGGAACCACCAACTTCCGACCTACTTCTCCTGGGGCCAAGACCCCCAGGCGATAGGCAGAGACGCCATGCGGGAGAGCTGGGAGGACGTATTCGGTTACGCCTTCCCTCCCATTGCTCTGATCCCTCGGGTGCTGGAGAAGGTAGCCCGCTCTCCAGGCTGTATTCTCCTTCTAGTCGCTCCTCTCTGGCCCAAGCAGTGGTGGTTCCCCGCCTCCTGGACCTCCCTAGTGGGGAGCCAGTCAGCCTTCCTCGCCGTGGGAATCTTCTGTCCGTTCCGTCACGCCAGCAGGTTCAGATGGGAGTGATCAACAACCTCCATCTGACTGTTTGGCGTATTTCCGCCAGTCCTACCAGGCGGCGGGACTTTCTGAGTCGGCTGCCGCGCTCGCTGCAAAGGCAAGGCGACAGTCGACTCGACAGACTTACGATTCGCGACTTCGCCGGTTCTACAGGTGGTGTGCCGGTCGAGAAATCGACCCCCATTTTGCCCCTGTAGGCGAAGTCGCGGACTTCCTTACGGAAGTTTTCCACGGCGGCTGTATGCCTCGGACTGCCCAAGCGTACAGGACGGCCATAGCAGCGGTCCATCATGGCTTTGGGGGAGGCATGACTGTCTCCTCTAGTCCAGCCCTCTCCGCCCTCATTAAGGGCATGTTCTCGGAGAGGCCCCCAGTCCGTTCCCTGGTTCCGGAGTGGGACCTCCCGTTGGTGTTGCGATATCTAGCCGAATCCTTCGAGCCCATGGAGGACCTCTCGCTGCAGGACCTGACACTAAAGACAGTGTTCTTAGTGGCAGTGGCCTGCGGTCGGCGTTGTTCTGATATTCATGCTCTGTCGATCGACGAGCACCATTTACGCTTTACCAACCGGGGTGTCTCCATCCTGCCTAGGACCGGTTTCTTGGCCAAGAACCAGACCATGTCATTTACTCCTTCCCCGGTGTTCCTCCCTGATCTGGTCCTGGTCGCAGGACAGGCGGAGAAACCGTCATGTCCCGTTAGGGCCCTTAGATCGTACTTAAAGCGTACCGAGAAGATCAGGGGGAACATCAGGCAGCTTTTCATTACATCGGCCAGGCCATTTAGGCCGGCCGCTAGGAGCACTATCAGCCACTGGGTTGCCTCCGTCATCCGTTGCGCCCACCAAAAACATCACGAACGGATGACGGGTCCTCAGACACAGTCACAGTCACAGGTCAGGCGTCACGACATTCGATCCCAAGCAGCATCTTGGGCTTTCCACTCTGGGGTGTCCCTGAGGGAGGTGCTCGACGCAGCAGGCTGGAAGAGCCCCACCACCTTCCAGTCGACCTACCTCAAGGACGTCCTCGCAAGTCATTCAGCTGTAGGTACTTCAGCACTGCTTGCAGGCCGCCAGGGATCGGATCGAGGACGTTAGGTGAGTCTTGGGTTGGGTGGTTTTTGTTGTGGTTGAGCGGAGTTTGCACTGTGTGCCCTCCTTACCTCTCACGACTTTCTTCCACCTCCTTGCTCTCAGTGGTATTCTGTGCATAGATCAGGTCGTGGGAGGTAAGTAGAGGGTGCGCAGTGTATTCCCCTCTCAGAAGTGAGAGGGACATACACAAGCGCACGATACTTACCTCCCACGACCTGAGCCCTTCCCGCGTTTTATGCGTTCCACCCCTCAAGAAAGTCATACGTTCTCACACGTAGAGGGTCGCAAGAAACGTGTGTTGGTGAGGGCGATATCTCGTTAGTGTTGGGCGACACCAACACCTGGGCGTTGTCATCCCCGTTCTTCCGGGGGTGCCAAAACCTTTTCTGTGGTACAGGGGGTTTCTTGTGGTCCCAAACTTCGTTTTGTGCATAGATCAGGTCGTGGGAGGTAAGTATCGTGCGCTTGTGTATGTCCCTCTCACTTCTGAGAGGGGATTCTGCGCACGGTCGCAGAGAATCCACGGATGGATTTTCGGCGCACGTTTTAATCATCTCATGAATTGTTATGATTTAATATTATTAAATGGTATAAAGTAAGAAATATTATTTAGGGCCTATATGTTTCTACTCCAATTTCGGAGTTTTTGCGGATGCTACGCAAAAACTCCAAAATCGGAGGGTTTGCGCGGTTTTAAATATTCAGATTCAGGTTTATTTAAAAAAAATATTTATGACATGGTTTAAATAGAAATCCAATTGTAATATTGTTAATAATGTTTATACTAATGTTTTTTTATCAATTGTCCTCTTTTATGACTTTTACATCAGCATGTCTCTTAATATTATGGTTTTTATGGTTCGATTATATGTTTATGTCAATATTTAAATTCTTATACAATTCTTTTGAAGTTTCTAATGATTTTATCAAATATTCAATAATGTATATACATATCTTTTATGTCTTTTACGTCAACGTGTCTCTTAATCATGGTTTTATGGATGGATTATTATGTTTATGTAAATATTTATTTTCTTTTAACATGTAAAACTGTATTTTATACAGGCCTAGCGATGTCAATTTTAAGGTTAGGGATGACCTGATTAGCTCATGTGAAAGCCCTATGTCTTAGCTATACGGCCACACGCCCAAAAGTATAGGCCTTACAATAGCAACAGAATAGAGCAAACAAAAAAGTTTTGCAAAGTGACGAACTTGCCCCATATTGGGGCAGGTTCGCTCATATGATGGGGTAAGTTCACCCTAATCACAAAAAAGGTTTAAATATTGCATAACAATAACATATTAAATGCAAACATTTAGCAAGAGTATACTAATCAGTTGCATGCGAAGTAAGTCAGATATGAAAATAGACCTTTTTATTCAAAAATAAAATTGACTTAATGTGATATTTATTTCAAATTACAGAATTTTACCTTAAAATACTATTGAAATAATTTCATTATAATCAGTCAAATAAGAAATTACTTTCATTATGTCCGTTAAGTTTTAATTCGTCCATAAAATTTGGAAGTGTCTGCTTGTTAACTTAAATTTCGTCTATGGTCAAATATATTCATATTTTGATCAAAAATATTCATATAATGTTCCAAAATCGGAGGATTTTCGTCCGTTTTAAATATTGTTAATAATGTTTACTACTCCAATTTCGGAGTTTTTGCAGATGCTACGAAAAACTCCAACATCGGAGGTTCTGCGGATGCCGCAAAATTTGCGCTCGTATTAAATATTGTTTAATAACATTTTCTACTCCAATTTCTGAGTTTTTGCGGATAGACCTAAGCATGTTTAGTGTTATGAAATGCATAAATATATGTCAATAAAGATTCAGTTACTCATCTCATCAAAATTGCAAAAACTCCAAAATCGGAGGATTTGCGCCCGTTTTATTAATAATGTTTACTGTACTCCAATTTCGGAGTTGTTTTGTAAAAAATTGTAAAAAAATTATTTATTTATTTATTTATTTATGTATTCATTTATTTATTTATTTGACTGGGTGGTATCAGTCAATCAATCCCTGAAACTTATAGCGCCTAAAACCAAGAAAATAATTGCACTAAGGCGCTCATCATCTGATTCTGATTTGTAAATGATTGACAGTTATCCCCACAGTTATTAGCATCCATTTTTTAGATATAATTAAATATATTTATTACGCTAAATATGCCGACAATTTGAAGGCGGGATGTTTGAACTCGAAAATGTCAATAACAAATTTAGTTCAACAAAATTGTTCCATCAAAATAACGAAATATAGAGACCATATCATACTATTAATCATACTTATTTGTGGAAAAAATGCAATCTGATTCTACTTTGTACAAGTAAATGATTGACATTTATATGATCATGATTCATTTTGTTTTTTCTTAATTTCTGTAACTTACCTGTCAATCACGGATTACTTATTAATTGCAAGGCGGGATATTTGAACTCGAAAATGTCAATAATGTAATAGCATCCATTTCTTAGATAATGAAGATTTTTCTATGAAAGGAGGTGACTTTCTATATTTCTTATTTTTCCTTTTAGTGCCTTTTTTTCATTTTTTTAAACAAAAAATCTGCTTTATCTTTTTGTAACCTGGTTTGTTTGTGGATGTTGCTGTATATATTAAACAGTTTCTATCATTATTTTATCAATTAGATTTTAGTTAAGTTTATCTTTATTTCTTTTGATTTTGCTTGTTTTTTTTCTTTCCTCTTAAAATGGGACTAATTACATATGTTGAAGGGCGAAATCGCCAGAATGGACAAGGAAATCTCTTTTCTGTTTTTTTTTTTCTTCTTTTTTCTTTCTTTCTTCTTTCTTTCTTTCTTTCTTTCTTTCTTTCTTTCTTTCTTTCTTTCTTTCTTTCTTTCTCTCTCTCTCTCTCTGGGCTCTGGTAGGTGGACATTTTTGTGGGACACGAGAGCACATAAGACTTATCGAATTGTATTTTGAATATGAAGAATGTCCTTCTGATATCAAATAATTTAGATTTTTTGAAACTCACGATATAGACCTAATATAAAGTAGGTAATGGTGTTTCCAATAAATAATTACATAAAAATAGAAATATTTATTTTATCTTTATTCTGGTAGGCTCTTTCAATACACAAGTACTGATCTCCCGATCATACAATATAAATTAAAATCAGACAATAATTACAAAAACAAAAATGCAAAGAATACTATAATACAAAAATGAAGATATGAAAATAATATAATACAGCCATGAAATGCAATTTGCAATTTACCTATAGCGAGATACAAAAGCATTTGCCTATAACAACAAGTTTCAATAATATATAATACACATTTTATGACGAATTATTAAAAATTTGATATTTAGTCCTCGAAGTAAACTTTATAAAGCTAATGATATAATGTAGCTGGGATGAAAAGCCGACGATCAATTGAAAAATTTTGACCTTTCGTATTGAAGAAATGTATTTTTTCCCAAAACACCAAAAAAAGGCTTTTTGAGAAAAAATGTATATCTTCAACATGAAAGGTAAAGAATGTTGATCGTTTTTCATCCCAGCTACATACACTTTGAGGACTGTTAAATATCAAAAATGTAAGATATCAAATTTTAATAATTTGTCATAAAATTTGTCTTATATCGCAAATTTAATAAATAAATAAATAAATAAATAAATAAAAATTGTTTGATATCAGAAGGATATTCCTCGTATCATAATGCAATATTTGATTGGTATACTCTCAGCACCCACAAAATACTGTATAAACGTTAAATGGGAAACGGGCCCTAGATGAATGGATCCTGAATCCAGTCTAAAGTCAAAACCACAAACATGTCTAAGGAAACATGTTTTCCAAAAAAATATATTCCCTGCTACATACACTTTAAGAATATATCATTAGATTTAAATAATTTACTTCGAGGACTGTTATATATCAAAATTTGAAAAATATCAAATTTTTATAATTTGTCATAAAATTTGTATTATATTGTGATTTTTAAAAATGAAAATTATTTGATATCAGAAAGACATGCTTCGTATTCAGAATGCAATTCGATAGGTCTGAGGTGCTCTCATGTCCCACAAAAAAATACTGTCGAAACGCAATAAACGCTCATTTTGGATCCCTTAAAATGAATATAAAATTTTAGGAAAATGATTTTTGATGTCTAATAGTAGCCTTGAATGTTCTTTAACTATTATAACCAAATATAAATATATTATTTTTTAATTTGAAAAAGAAAGTCATCTTACTTTATGTAAGAAATAGGTGCTATTATTTGTGTCGACACGCGACAGCCTGACCATGCACACGGCATAAAACCGATCCACTATTAATGCTTCCAAATCTGGGTGTTTGGTATACCTAGATATTGGACGGATGATGTTTGATATACCTAGATATGGACGGATGACATGTTTGAATTTGAATGCTGAACATGTTTGAGTATATTGAGGATAGTGTTTATAGACAAAAACATGCTAAAAAGACAAAGCAATATTTTGTTAAAATGTGGAATAAAATTTAAAAAGTTACTGAAAGAGAGAAAGAAATATATTATATTTTTTGATTTGAAAAAGAAAGTCATCTTACTTTATGTAAGAAATAGGTGCTATTATTTGTATCGACAGCCTGACCATGCACACGGCATAAAACCGATCCACTATTAATGCTTCCAAATCTGGGTGTTTGATATACCTAGATATGGACGGATGATGTTTGATATACCTAGATATGGACGGATGACATGTTTGAGTATATTGAGGGATAGTGTTTATAGACAACAACATGCTAAAAGACAAAGCAATGTTTTGTTAAAATGTAGAATAAAATTAAAAGAAAGTTACTGAAAGAGAGAAAGAAATATATTATATTTTTTAATTTGAAAAAGAAAGTCATCTTACTTTATGTAAGAAATAGGTGCTATTATTTGTGTCGACAGCCTGACCATGCACACGGCATAAAACCGATCCACTATTAATGCTTCCAAATCTGGGTGTTTGATATACCTAGATATGGACGGATGATGTTTGATATACCTAGATATGGACGGATGACATGTTTGAATGCTGAACATGTTTGAGTATATTGAGGGATAGTGTTTATAGACAAAAACATGCTAAAAAGACAAAGCAATGTTTTGTTAAAATGTGGAATAAAATTAAAAGAAAGTTACTGAAAGAGAGAAAGAAATATATTATATTTTTTAATTTGAAAAAGAAAGTCATCTTACTTTATTTAAGAAATAGGTGCTATTATTTGTGTCGACAGCCTGACCATGCACACGGCATAAAACTGATCCACTATTATTAATGCTTCCAAATCTGGGTGTTTGATATACCTAGATATGGACGGATGATGATCTTTCACCCGAAGACCCATTATTTTTCCATGTGATCTGTCACCCAAAGACCCTTGCCAGTTCAATTTGAACAGCAACTTGGTTTATCACTGATTTTGCTGGTTATTTTGAAAAATGAAGACATTTGAAGCCATTTAGAACCAGAAATTCGATTCATTTCGAGGTTTCTGTGGCGCTGTTTCGGTTCTCACCCAAAGATTCCATTTAAAAAAGGTTATGTTCTCACCCAATGACCCGATGATATTTTTTACATTTTGCTCTCACCGAATGCTTAAAACCATGCTCTCACCCAATGACCCCATATTTTTTACATTTTGCTCTCACCGAATGCCCCTTAGTGCGGAAGTGCCTACTCCTATATCCATTTCAAATTGAAGTGAATCCCCAGGATTCTTCCACTCCAATGTTCAGCTGAATTATGACTATGAGTCGATCAGAGTCAATTGTTTCAGCTCACCCTATGACCGTTAAAGATGGTCAAGATCCTAAAATGGGTTCAGTATAGGGTCAGATGCTAAATATTGGGTCTTTTGGAGCAGAGTGTTGTAACAGTAGGGTATTGGCGGGGGGCACATCAAAAATTTTGGTGGGTATGCTCCCCCGGAATTTTGAGGTGGTGGGTCTTTGGGAGCTGACGGCGTACCGGTAAAAAGGGGTCTTTCGGAGCTGCGAACCGGGCTGTGAACAAGTAAAATGGGGTCTTTTGGAGCTGCGAAAAGTCAAAATCAAGGGTCTTTCGTGACTTTTTGGTTGAAAATCGCCTGAAAATACAAGAAATATGAGGAATGAGCAATTTTTGGGTCTTTTAGAACTGAAATGATCAAAATCAAGGGTCTTTCGGAGCTTCATTTTGGTCAAATATAGGGGTTCTTTCGGAGCTGCGAAACCCAAAAAGGGGGTCTTTCCGGGGAGCATACCTGTATGGTCATTTGTGTTGAGTGCCCCCAGGGGTATTGGGTGCAAAAATATGCATTTTTGGGAGGAATGACAAGGCATTATGGGGTCGGGGATTGCATGAATCTCATAATATTAGAGCATTAATTGACCTTTTTGGAGGAGAACAAGAAAAATATGGTGCTGGGGAATCTTGGGAAGGCACTAGTAAAATATGAGGTCTCATACGGTGGGGTAAACGGGCCAAAAACAAAAAACATAGGCCTACATACAAAAAAACAAAAACAAAAACAGGGGGTTTTAGGGGTGCGCATGTAAGCCTATCATGGTACAAATGGGCTAAAATTATCAATTTGTCATTACAATGACATTCTGAAAAAGAAAGAAACAAATACAGAACAAAGGAAGAGATCCGATCTATTTCTTGTGTCTATTTAAGTGCAAAGAGAACAAATATCTAGCTCATTTGACAAAGATTGTTTGCTCGTCCATCATGTCATTTTGTTTTCTCAAAAGTGACCAGCATACCCGCCAGCATACCAACTTCGGTCTGCAAAGGACAGAGGCGCGATCTGATGACGCTTCAGTGTTAACAATGCACTATTTTGTTTGTACATACTTCTCAAATTCAGAAGTCAAATATTTAGAGTTATATTATGCAGAAGAATGAAACTTGAAAGAGTGAAAGTCCGAAAATCTACATGCGAATTCCAAAACGACTGCAACGGAAGTCTATGAACAAATTAGGCAACTCGGTATTAAGGACATAGGCACGATCTGACGCCTCAATTCTGGTTAACAATGCATTATTTTGTTTGTATAAACTCCTTTCTTAAATTTCTCAAATTCGGAAATCAAATATTTCATCAAGGGTGGAATGACAAAAGACCGAAAAACCACATGCGAATTCCAAAACGACTGCAACGGAAGTCTATGAAAAAAATAATTATGATAAAAATGATCGTTTTGTTTCGTTTTTTTTGGTATGTTATTTTTGCATGTGTATAGGCTTATACAATGCTTCCAACATTCAATGTTTGAAATTAGATGCAATAAATTTTCTTAATGCCTAGGCCCTACCGGTATTATTTATACTATAAGCCTCTCCCTAATAATATCATTATTTTCTAATAAATACACGCCGGCAATGATACCAGTATTCATTTTTATGATAGGCCGATATCGTAAACACCAAAGAAAGCTTGGTCAAATCACACGTGTGAAATTTTAAACGACTACAACAGAAGTCTTATTGAACAAAAATTCAAATTAAAGTATCTTAAAGTTGAACTGAAAAATGCTCTGAAAACCATGAAAACTTTGCACCTAATTATTTTGAAATTAAATGTTTACTCGCGAGTCGTGATATGCTTTATTTAATACAGTCCATTGATGGGGGCCATATCCGGGAGCAACGATCCGTTCGTGCACTTCCTCCTCTAAAATCAATAACCCATTGAATCTGCAATACTCTCATATCGATGATTTAGCCGATTTGAGAGACTCTCAAATCGATGATTTAGCCGATTTGAGAGACTCTCAGATCGATGTTTTAGCGCATCTGAGAGACTCTCAAATCAATGATTTGGCCTATTTGTGTGCTCTCCTCTTTACTCTCAGATCCGTTCGTGCACTTCCTCCTCTAAAATCAATAACCCATTGAATCTGCAATACTCTCATATCGATGATTTAGCCGATTTGAGAGACTCTCAAATCGATGATTTAGCCGATTTGAGAGACTCTCAGATCGATGTTTTAGCGCATCTGAGAGACTCTCAAATCAATGATTTGGCCTATTTGTGTGCTCTCCTCTTTACTCTCAGATCGTGGAATTCTACCTCGTTAGCTACCTGCCTACATATATAAAATTAAATTATGATTCTCGCGGAATCGGATTATTCTTGGTATCATCTCTATGTACTTCTTCAAATTATTTTCAATGCTGGAAAACAGCGGGGTTTCTTATCACGGCACCTTTGATCGATTGGTTGAATGGCTAATTAACAATTCTCACAGAATCGGATTATTACTGGTATTTTTTTAGATGATTAGCACTTAACCTGATCTTGTCTCATCTACCCCGCCTATATCGTGCAATAAGCCGTCTTATCTTTACCGCCTCTTTTGAAATAGGCCGTATATTACCCCATATTGGAAAATTTGTCAATCCATTAAGCTTTAAAATCCTTGGAAAAAATAACATTAATATAATTTCAAACTTTCAAACTCCGAAATTGGAGTGGTAAACATTATTAACAATATTAAAAATGGGCGCAAACCCTCCGATTTTGGAGTTTTTGCGGCGTGCGCAGAAACTGCGATTTCGGAGTTTTTGCGTAGCATCCGGAAAAGCTCCGAAATTGGAGTAGTAAACATTATTAACAATATTTAAAACGCACGCAAACCCTCCGATTTTTGGAGTTTTTGCGCCCGCCGCAAAACCTGCGCACGTTTTTGCGTACCTTCCGCAATAATTAATAATGTTAACGTTTAATTTTTAAACGTGCGCCGAAAATCCGTCAGTGGACATTTGATGCGCAGAACCGTAACTTCTGACTCTAAAAATATAGGCCTAAATAATATTTCTTACTTTCTACCCTTTTTATCTTATCACTTATTAAACATTCTAGGGTAGGCAAATATTAAATCATATTACAATTCAAGAAAAACGTGCGCAGAAATACTCCACCGTATTAAAAATTATAGAACTAACTTCATGAAATAAATCATTAAGGTAAACAGGTGCCATATTATTCAAAACTTTGTACATCATACACTCATTATTATATAAAATTCGAAATTGGAGTAGAAACATATAGGCCCTATATTAAATCATAACAATTCATGAGATGATTAAATCGTGCGCCGAAAATCCGTCCGTGGATTCCCTGCGACCGTGCGCAGAATTACTCCACCGGAGCTATATACGGAGGGAGTTTCTGCGCACGTGCGCCAAAAATCCGTCAGTGGATTCCCTGCGACCGTGCGCAGAATTACTCCACCGGAGCTATATACGGAGGGGAGTTTCTGCGCACGTGCGCCGAAAATCCGTCAGTGGATTCCCTGCGACCGTGCGCAGAAATACTCCACCGTATTAAAAATTAGAACTAACTTCATGAAATAAATCATTAAGGTAAACAGGTGCCATATTATTCAAAACTTTGTACATCATACACCCATTATTATATAAAATTCGAAATTGGAGTAGAAACATATAGGCCCTATATTAAATCATAACAATTCATGAGATGATTAAATCGTGCGCCGAAAATCCGTCCGTGGATTTTTTTAAACATGGTTTTTTAAACATGAAACTTGAAGCGCAGAACTGACTCTAAACATATAGGCCCTAAATAATATTTCATACTTTCTACCATTTAATAATATTAAATCATAACAAATCATAACAATTCATGAAATCATAACAATTCATGAGATGATTAAAACGTGCGCCGAAAATCCGTCCGTGGATTCCCTGCGACCGTGCGCAGAATTACTCCACCGGAGCTATAAACGGAGGGGAGTTTCTGCGCACGTGCGCCGAAAGTCCGACTGTGAATTCCCTGCGACCGTGCGCAGAAATACTCCACCGTTCGGACTCTAAAAATATATATATTTCTTACTTTCAAAGTTATTTTTTTAAACATGTTTTTTAAACATGATACTTGATGCGCCGAACTGACTCTAAACATATAGGCCTAATAATATTACTTTCTTTCTACCATAATATTAAATCATAACAAAGAATCGTGCGCCGAAAATCCGTCAGTGGATTACCTGCGACCGTGCGCAGAATTGCTCCACCGGAGCTATATACGGAGGGGAGTTTCTGCGCACGTGCGCCGAAAATCCGTCAGTGGATTCCCTGCGACCGTGCGCAGAATTACTCCACCGGAACTATATACGGAGGGGAGTTTCAGCGCACGTGCGCCGAAAATCCGTCAGTGGATTCCCTGCGACCGTGCGCAGAATTACTCCACCGGAGCTATATACGGAGGGGATTTTCAGTGCACGTGCGCAGAAAATCCGACTGTGGATTCCTTGCGTCCACCGTGCGCAGATAATCCACTATCGGAAGTTCTGCGTAGGGGTCGCAGAAGCTCCACTGGTGGATCATGTACATACATGCGACGTTCGTGAGGGCGCACCACCAAATCACTCCACGATTTATGTACCAGTGAAATTCGGTTAAAATAGTCCACCGCTTATTTCAGCTTGTTGCGGCTTTATTTTCTAAAGATATTGTCAAAATTCGCACTTTTTCAGCTCATTTGCTTCCGACAAGTGTCTACATGAAGGAATCTGAGAAAAAATCGCAATATTTTATTTCAGAGGTGAAGTTTTGGCGCGAATTTGAACAACGTCCGGTTTCAAAAATTGAGTGATTTTTTAGGGTTAAATTTGCACCTTTTTTTTTGCGGCCAAATAGCAAAAAAAAGTAGATGGTCACCAATATATTCTGTTAAAAGAATAATATTCTACATGTGATAAGCTTTAATTTGATACCAAACTTTTTATCTATATTACGTTTTTGCAGTGACAAAACGCCATCCAAACGTGCGTATTTTCCTGTGTAATCCAATGGCGCAATCATTGGTGGTGCGCTCTCTTATAAGCGGCTTTTAAAGTGTGTTGCTATGTACGCGCATTTTTATCAAAAAACATAGAATAAGGGCGGAAGTCTTAATAAATCATTTTATTTCATTCGCAAATGCTTGAAATAACATTTGTGATTAATTTTAGCAATACTTTTTTTTTTATTTATCCAAAAATACAAGCCTCTGACGTTAAGAAAAGCATCAAAAATCTACGTATATGAGCGCTTTTGCTATAGATGTATACCAGATCAGAATAACGTACACAACTTGTATTTTTACTTAAATTGCCAAAATCAGTAGGCCTAGTTTGAAGATAGAGAACGAGAGGGGGGGGGGGGGGTAATTTGACTCAATTACGTGAATAGGCCTACATTTAAGGTATTAAAAATATTTATACACACATAAAGTACTTTTCACAATTAAAAAATTAAAATTAAAGAGTATCTTTTTGCATAAAACATTCAATTTTATGTCCAACCTCTGCAAACTTCTGCATGTTGATAAACACGTTGAAATTTGGGTCTTTTGGTGATTCGGAACTGATTTTTAGAGCACCATTTCTTCCGAACGGAAAGTCGTAGGGGATGAAATCTTGGGAAATGACTAGAAACTGTCTCTAGTTTACTTCAAAATGTAAACAATTGGATTTTGATAACTATTGACGTTTATAAGCGGCTTTTAAAGTGTGTTGCTATGTATGCGCATTTTTATCAAAAAACATAGAATAAGGGCGGAAGTCTTAATAAATCATTTTATTTCATTCGCAAATGCTTGAAATAACATTTGTGATTAATTTTAGCAATACTTTTTTTTTTATTTATCCAAAAATACAAGCCTCTGACGTTAAGAAAAGCATCAAAAATCTACTTATATGAGCGCTTTTGCTATAGATTTATACCAGATCAGAATAACGTACAAAACTTGTATTTTTACTTAAATTGCCAAAATCAGTAGGCCTAGTTTGAAGACAGCGAACTAGAGGGGGGGGGTAATTTGACTCAATTACGTGAATAGGCCTACATTTAAGGTATTAAAAATATTTATACACACATAAAGTACTTTTCACAATTAAAAAATTAAAATTAAAGAGTATCTTTTTGCATAAAACATTCAATTTTATGTCCAACCTCTACAAACTTCTGCATGTTGATAAACACGTTGAAATTTGGGTCTTTTGGTGATTCGGAACTGATTTTTAGTGCACCATTTCTTCCGAACGAAAAGTCGTAGGGGGATGAAATCTTGGGAAATGACTAGAAACTGTCTCTAGTTTACTTCAAAATGTAAAAAATTGGATTTTGATAACTATTGACGTTTATAAGCGGCTTTTAAAGTGTGTTGCTATGTACGCGCATTTTATCAAAAACATAGAATAAGGGCGGAAGTCTTAATAAATCATTTTATTTCATTCGCAAATGCTTGAAATAACATTTGTGATTAATTTTAGCAATACTTTTTTTTTTTATTTATCCAAAAATACAAGTCTCTGACGTTAAGAAAAGCATCAAAAATCTACGTATATGAGCGCTTTTGCTATAGATGTATACCAGATCAGAATAACGTACACAACTTGTATTTTTACTTAAATTGCCAAAATCAGTAGGCCTAGTTTGAAGACAGCGAACTAGAGGGGGGGGGTAATTTGACTCAATTACGTGAATAGGCCTACATTTAAGGTATTAAAATATTTATACACACATAAAGTACTTTTCACAATTAAAAAATTAAAATTAAAGAGTATCTTTTTGCATAAAACATTCAATTTTATGTCCAACCTCTGCAAACTTCTGCATGTTGATAAACACGTTGAAATTTGGGTCTTTTGGTGATTCGGAACTGATTTTTAGAGCACCATTTCTTCCGAACGGAAAGTCGTAGGGGGATGAAATCTTGGGAAATGACTAGAAACTGTCTCTAGTTTACTTCAAAATGTAAACAATTGGATTTTGATAACTATTGACGTTTATAAGCGGCTTTTAAAGTGTGTTGCTATGTACGCGCATTTTTATCAAAAAACATAGAATAAGGGCGGAAGTCTTAATAAATCATTTTATTTCATTCGCAAATGCTTGAAATAACATTTGTGATTAATTTTAGCAATACTTTTTTTTATTTATCCAAAAATACAAGCCTCTGACGTTAAGAAAAGCATCAAAAATCTACTTATATGAGCGCTTTTGCTATAGATTTATACCAGATCAGAATAACGTACAAAACTTGTATTTTTACTTAAATTGCCAAAATCAGTAGGCCTAGTTTGAAGACAGCGAACTAGAGGGGGGGGGGGGGTAATTTGACTCAATTACGTGAATAGGCCTACATTTAAGGTATTAAAAATATTTATACACACATAAAGTACTTTTCACAATTAAAAAATTAAAATTAAAGAGTATCTTTTTGCATAAAACATTCAATTTTATGTCCAACCTCTGCAAACTTCTGCATGTTGATAAACACGTTGAAATTTGGGTCTTTTGGTGATTCGGAACTGATTTTTAGAGCACCATTTCTTCCGAACGAAAAGTCGTAGGGGGATGAAATCTTGGGAAATGACTAGAAACTGTCTCTAGTTTACTTCAAAATGTAAAAAATTGGATTTTGATAACTATTGACGTTTATAAGCGGCTTTTAAAGTGTGTTGCTATGTACGCGCATTTTTATCAAAAAACATAGAATAAGGGCGGAAGTCTTAATAAATCATTTTATTTCATTCGCAAATGCTTGAAATAACATTTGTGATTAATTTTAGCAATACTTTTTTTTTTATTTATCCAAAAATACAAGCCTCTGACGTTGAGAAAAGCATCAAAAATCTACTTATATGAGCGCTTTTGCTATAGATTTATACCAGATCAGAATAACGTACAAAACTTGTATTTTTACTTAAATTGCCAAAATCAGTAGGCCTAGTTTGAAGACAGCGACCTAGAGGGGGGGGGGGGGTAATTTGACTCAATTACGTGAATAGGCCTACATTTAAGGTATTAAAAATATTTATACACACATAAAGTACTTTTCACAATTAAAAAATTAAAATTAAAGAGTATCTTTTTGCATAAAACATTCAATTTTATGTCCAACCTCTGCAAACTTCTGCATCGGATAAACACGTTGAAATTTGGGTCTTTTGGTGATTCGGAACTGATTTTTAGAGCACCATTTCTTCCGAAAGGAAAGTCGTAGAGGGATGAAATCTTGGGAAATGACTAGAAACTGTCTCTAGTTTACTTCAAAATGTAAAAAATTGGATTTTGATAACTATAGACCTTTTTCCCTCTATCCCACAATGCACTATTCCAGGGGGGTATGACGTAGCTCATTAACCTCATAGATCGTGTGCATCCGATGGTCTTTGCCAGGCCTTTGCAATTATTTTGTCTTAATATGGGCATACTGATTCCATATATGCGGATTATCGTAAAGGCCATCGATGTTACTAATTATGCAATTATTGAATACACGAATGATGCAGTTACGGAGCGATGCAGAACATCTGTGTAAGAGATTTATGTTTACGTCTTATTTTCATCTCCGAAAAAAAGTGAAACGGACACCGACAAAATATCACTGCGTGTCCGTCATTAGTTTTTCACCATTAGGTCTATAAAATGTATACAAAGTTAGGTTTCAATAGCAGGAAACTTTTTTGGGTGAGGTCACCATGTCCACAAGGCATAAAAATGTTGTTTTTTGCCCCCGAAAGGTATTAGTGATCACGGCGCCATTATCGTGATTATCGGGGATTCCTTTTTTGTGATGAAGGCACCAGCCGAAATGTCCGTATTCCAGAATGTAATGAACATAACTCTGTACTCCCCCGGGGAGATGATGTAGTTTGCGACACTCATACCCCCCTGGAATAGTGCATGATGGGAAAGAGGGAAAAAGGTCTATTGACGTTTATAAGAGGGCGCACCACCAAATCACTCCACGATTTATGTACCAGTGAAATTCGGTTAAAATAGTCCACCGCTTATTTCAGCTTGTTGCGGCTTTATTTTCTAAAGATATTGTCAAAATTCGCACTTTTTCAGCTCATTTGCTTCCGACAAGTGTCTACATGAAGGAATCTGAGAAAAAATCGCAATATTTTATTTCAGAGGTGAAGTTTTGGCGCGAATTTGAACAACGTCCGGTTTCAAAAATTGAGTGATTTTTTAGGGTTAAATTTGCACCTTTTTTCTTTGCGGAAAAAAAAAAAAAAAAGTAGATGGTCACCAATATATTCTGTTAAAAGAATAATATTCTACACGTGATAAGCTTTAATTTGATACCAAACCTTTTATCTATATTACGTTTTTGCAGTGACAAAACGCCATCCAAACGTGCGTATTTTCCTGTGTAATCCAATGGCGCAATCATTGGTGGTGCGCTCTCTTCGTGTACGCGTCGCCCTATTCGCTAGTTAGTAGCGTAGTGCACGTTAGAATATGACCGTTGCTAGGTCAACTGGCTCACGCTTTCTTTCTTACGAACCACTGATCGAAATGATCGCAACACAAAGCCTAAGGCATATCATAATTCGGAACAGGTGTATGAGCCCAGACTTGAACCAGTAACCAATGGCTACTAACGTACACTACGTCAGCGAATAATATGCGTGACGTCAATAAGATGACACATGACGTCACACGTACAAACGTTGCACACGCCTAAAATCTTATTCTATTTAATTGTCTTTGTAAAAACGTCTGTATAGCAAAGAAAAACAGGCTAGACCATAGATAGCGAAGGCTACAAACAAAACATGAACTGCATGTCCTTGTCTTGTTCAGGCTCTGTTGTTCTTATTCCATAGATGTTTGAAAGACGACAATAATTTTCTGTAAACGCAGCAATTATAGTATCGTTTAATAAATTGTTTATATTTTTAGACAACAAAGTACCACTGGACCACACGACAGCCATATACATTGCTGAGGGGATATCAATCAGGGTATTTGCTGCCTTCACAGTTATTGCATGCTTAGGAATTGCACTCGCTCTGCTCTTTCTTGTCTTCAATTTGAAATTAAGAAAGCAAAGGTAACTGTAAGGTTGAACCTGTCATGATAGTGTAAATATGTAAAGAGGTAGATAGTAAACAAAATTCGAATCCACATGTAGCGGTATTGCATAAAAACGTAGAGGTAACGGAGATACCAAGGTGGTTTTCCTTTTATTTAGTAAAACCACAAAAGCAAACTCTACGAGAGCTATAAATAAGTCAAATAGAGCTCAATAGTCACATCAATGTGTAAAACGTACAACGTTTTTGTGTTACCATCAAGAGTTCTATTCTTTATGCCCTACTACCCAGCAAACACAAAACGTTTTACAGAAAACGTTTAAATTTCGAGGTACATAAAAGGTTTCAACACATTCAGAAAACATTTGTGAAAATTTGATGCAAAACATTCTAACATAACCCATAATGTATTGTAATAACAGTTTAAATTTTTTTTATAATGTTGTTGTAATGTTTTTTTGGGTTTTTTTTCTTCAAAAAACATTTTTAAAATGTTTTCATCACCGACATAATATATAACCGGACATTTAATTGTTGTTAAAACTATTTTGTTCAAAAGCAAAACGCGTTTATAACACATTTTTGTTTTTGCTAGGAGTAAGCAGATTTGTAATATACATTTTGTCCATGTATGTTAAAAATTCTTAAAATTTATTAATGAGTTCTTTTAATAATTGCATTCGTAAAATTTAATTGTAATGCAAGAAATGTAATCTCTTTGTTTTGTTGTTTTGATGTTTATTTTATGTGATTTCCTCAGATCGGTAAAGTTGTCAAGTCCGTATCTCAACAATCTGATCATTCTGGGCAGTTTTATTATCTACATTTGGATAATTCTGTATGGTTTTAGCAGTGATTTCGTCAACAATCGAGTATATCTAAATCTATGTCAGGTGAGAGCTTACACACAAAAGGGAATACCGTAAACACTCGATAGTTAGCATATGTGCTTACTATCGAGCGCTTTTAAAACATACAAACATGAAGTGCCCCACCCACACAAGTGTAAAGGGTTTTGAGCATTAATCATCGATACACATAGTTATATACGAATAAGTAAACCTGCAAATTTGTGTCTCAACCCCATTAGCTCAGTTGGTAAAGCGCCGGACAAAAACAATTTGATCATAATCCAAGAACCGCAAGACTCTTAACGAATGCATTCATTTTACCAATTTCTAGGAACATTTCGTTTAGTAGACACATTATACTACTTTTTTTACAACTTGAGGACGGACGTAACGTGGGTCAAAAATCATATGGCAGTAAGTGCAACTGCGCATGTCACGTCTTTGACGTGTAAAGTCAACATCAACATGATCAACAAATCAGAAATGACAATATTTCGAAAATTAACATAAAACGTTTGTATTAAGTGCTGATTTGTACATATTACAGAAAAACGCGGTGGTTCAGTTGTCGCATTATAATCCTTAAGGAGAATGGTATTGTAATCTCACCCCTGATCTCAGCATTCTTGGTGATGTCCAATGTGTCCCTTATTAAGCTCTCTAAGTGTGTAGCTGACATGACATTCAGCATTGGATGATTGAGAACAAACTGAGGTTGAACCAAGACAAGACAAAGTTTTTAATCGCCAGAGGGCAATGAAGACCCGCTCGGTGGATGGATAGTATTTCCTTCTTTAGTGCCTCTTTCTAAGAAGGGTGCTGGGGATAGAGCCTGTTCAGTAGCAGCTCCACGTTCGTGGAAAACCTTACCGGTTCGTATCAGGAATGCTACTACAGCTACTTTGGAACCATTCAAAACTATAATGCTTAAGACATATCTTTGTTTCCTATATTTCATCTTTTTTTTTTGCTGTTATTTTTGCTGTTGCGCTTTGTAGCCACTGGAAAAGCAGCATAATAAATGAAGTATTAAAGTTAAGTTATCACAGTAGTCGCTTATACGGCTACAGAGTAGAATGATCTGGCATCTACTTTTTCTCTTCGATAGTTCCGTCATTGGTTTCTTTCCATCGGTTTCATCTTAGGATTTGGAGCTATGTTCAGCAAAACATGGCGGGTATATAGAGTGGCGACATTTAAGACACCCAAACGTGTGGTAATTAGTAGTTTTGTAATTCATTCTAAAATTTAGTAAAAATCCGTTTTTAAATAAAATAATAAAACAGCAGATAAAAACCTTTATTGCTTTGAAGTAAACATGACGATGAGGCAATACACATTCATTTTATCCACCCATTTTTTCACCGCTTCCATGTCTTTCTGGACCTTCTGGTTTTCCTCTACCATACAATCGTTTACCTATCTCCCAACCATCAGGACCCAAGCGTGTCTCCACACGGAGCGACCATTTAAACAAACAAACAAACAAACAAACCCCTATATTTATTAGGCTCAATTTTTCATTGCATTTGTCCTGTTTTCTCGCCCTCTCCGTATCACTCAACTTTGCGCATCGCCTTCATTTTAACCCAGAGTGTAGAGGCTTTTAATTCGTCCATTGCTGATTGTTGAACCATCTCATTAATTTTCTTCATTCTACAGATCGTAAGTGACAACCATCTACTTCTGATGGTTTTAGGGTTCCTTTGCTTTGACGTTCTCCTGTTAATGGTTTGGCAAATTACCGATCCAATGTCCATTCAACGCTTCAATTCAATGCCTACGGTAAGTTGGGACTACCGATTGGGACACACCATAAGTGCTATCAAGTGTATCATTTCATGTATCGATCAGTCGGGATGAAACTCATGTGGACCTCCATTATAATTATGATTTCTATTATGTTTACTCTTTGTTTTTTGTTTTCAATAATAGTTTTTACGCAATCCAAAAATTTTAACGATTAATCTGCACAATTAAATAAGATAGCAGATTGTTTGTTATTGAAATGTTCCCAGTACATGATGCAGTCATGTCTACAGTAGAATTCATCTCGACCTTTGCATGACTTAACCCCATTAAAAGCTATTAAACCAAGATAACACTCATTGAAACAGCTCAACTGATTAAATCGGATCTTCTCTGGTTGTGCACAAGTGACTGTTTTCATGTGCGATATCGCAATAAAGCTGGTATTCATAGCTTCAGTTGGGTAACCGATTATAAAGGAAACGAAAGGAAACAATGTTATGTGTGGCTTTGTTCACGAAATCAGACAATGTCGTGCTTTTTGTAAACCAGCATTCTTGAAAATGAGCAACATAATGATTTTTGACTTAACACGGTTTAGAAATAATTTCTTCATATTTTTGGTGTTATCTGTCGTTTACATGTCCTTCCTAAAACACAAAAGTACGACCCTCTCCAAACACCTAAATTAGCTAAAAATTTAGGACATGTTACAAAACTTTATTTTCTAGAACCTATTTAGAATAATTTAAATGTAGCTTTTACCGGTTTTTTGTGGCATCCTTCAGAAGTGAGCGGTCCGATACCAATATTTTCGGTCAAATCTCCATTCAAATAACACGGGGAGTTGGCTAGCTATGCCTTGCCCTCACTCATATTTTACAAAAGTGCGACCATTTCTGAACATCTAACCTAGCTGTAATTTTAGGTCATGTTAGAGAAATATATTTGCTAGAAGTTTTGGAGAATAAATAAAATATTGGCTGGTTATTTTTCACACAGTGATGTTAACTAGGCAAGTGTCCATTCTCCCAACATACATCATTTGTAGGGGTCACGCGTCAATGGTGAGAGCACTGTGTATTGTGTATAGGAAAACGGACAGTAACTGCAGTATGAAAAACACAATACTTAAATAGTGTCTATTTCATCATGTAGTAATTCGATTGCATTCCTGTTGAAGTTGGCTCGAGAGGTTTCATTTCTCAAGATAATGCCGACAGGTTCAAATCATTCAATTCTTTATTTCGCTCCAAAAATTGCAACCGACGACATTACAAAAGAATAGACAAATTGTGGATACGTTTTTACGGGAATTCATAACAATTAGTGGGTTTTTAGCGGGTGCGCCGTCGGACAAGTTCTAAACTTGACTGACGGCGAACCCGCTAAAAACCCACTAATTGAAAAGAATAGACACTTGAAGCCTACTCGAATGTCTATTCATATGCATATCGCATACACGGAGATCGATTTAAGATTGAAGCAATATTACATCCAGAATATACAAGGTTTCCAAATTGTCCATCATTGCCTCTTTTGTCATTTACCATGCCAGAGACGAAAAGCTCTTTGCACAATGCATACAGCATAATTTTAAAAAAATCACATTTTTTTATGTATTTTAATAATGTTTTTCCAGTGCTTTTTGTTTTTATATTGCAATTGTCAGTCCTGCATGATCGTTTATACGATATGTCCTGGGTTTATTATATTTCTTTATTGTTCAATGGTTTAATACGTAATTTGATAATAAAGTGATGTGATCTCTGAAAACTGTTCTACATATGATATAACTTTCCTGTTACAGAACGACCCCGATATACCCAACCAAATCATTTTCTATTTTGATTATTGTTATTCTGAGAATTATGGGTATTGGTTGGCAGCTGTGGCAGGGTACAAAGGATTGTTATTGTTATTTGGAGCATTTTTAGCATGGGAAACACGAAAGGTAAAAATTGTAAATCCAAATGTCTTTTAAAATTGTTTAGTTTAGTTTCTATTATTATGTACCTCTATATTGTCCTGAATGAACATCACAGCACAACCTATGCTAAGCTAATGTAGGATGATCTTGACGTCACAAAGCTCATCATGGGCGTGGCTTTAAACATTTCAGGCAAAAGCAAACGATCAGTTTCAACTTTGTTTCTGGTCTCACGGTAGGTTCAAAATGTAATGCGGTATGGTGTTTTATTCGATTCGGCCTTTTAGAGTAGAGTAATTCAACATTGGATAAAAATAAGAAATATGCTTCTCTAAATTCGTATTTATATCATTGTGTTGCAGGTTACCATCATTGAACTAAATGATAGTAAACTGATTGGTATTAGCATTTATACCGTAGTAATACTGTGTGCGGTGGGTGTCGCAGTCAGTACAACAATCCAATCCAATGCAACACTCTCTTACATGTTTCTCTCTTGTATAGTTTTGTTTTGCACATCGATGACTTTGATTATCATCTTTGTTCCTAAGGTAAGTGAATCAAGGTAGGCATACAAAATAAAAACACCAATAGGGTGTTAAAAGTGATTTCACGCCTTACAGTAATGTTGAGTTGGGTGTTCTTATCATGGTTCAGGTTTATTAACCTTCAATTTTGAAATCATAGTAGACATGAAAATCAAAATGGCATTGATGCACTCTTACAGCTGTAGCACGACAGAGCGATAGTATTAAATGAAGTACACATAACAACTATCACCATGGTCACCACCACCACGACAATGGATTGTAAATGTCATCATCTCTCTACCTCAGAAAGTCTTCATAATTCAGATGTCCGTCAACCCCCTTCCACCATTACATTCGGCACAAGGAACCTCAGAGACGTGAATATAATGTCTTGGGTGAGACACTTACATGACTGAAGAGGTTCATCAGGTCTGTTGATTAAACAGCTAATAAAAGTTCTTTGCCAAGACCAAAGGAAAAACTTTTCTGCTGACAGTTTCGCCAGAAACCTTCTGGCTTTCTCAAAGCGATTGATGTTGTTATTGATCCATCTGCTTGGAGCGGGAATCACGGCCGGATGTTGTTGTTTTACCGGAAGTACTCCTGTCTCCAACGTTGGTCTTGAGCAGACGATCAAAGATTTGGCTTAGAAAGAATGTCCCCTCGTCTCTGTTCATGGTGTTGTCTCCTCTCTTGCGAATCCATACTGATTCCTTGTCCCATCTTGCCCTGCGGTTTTCTTCCCTATCAAGGATTGATGAGCTGTCCCAGTCTATTAAATGGTTGGCCCTTGACACGTGAACTGTGATGGCTGATTTGTTAATTTCGGTGAACGATTCCTTTCTCTTAGATCGTATGTATTTAAGTTGGCTAGCTTTCTCCGCTTCCCTTTTGTGTTCATTCATGCGGACACCGAACTGTCTTTTTGTCTCACCAATGTATGATTGGGGGCAGTTTTTGCATGGTATTTCATATACACAGTTCACCGTTTTTTCTTTGTCTTGTTTGTCCTTTGGATGAACGAGCACATTTCTGATGGTGGTGTGGGGTTTCGCCGGTAAGCCCGATCGCGGTTAACATGTTTATGGAGTGGCTGGAAAATCAAGCCATCCATACTGCCCCTTTAAATTGTAGGCCACGCATGTGGAAGAGATATGTCGACGACATTCTTGAAATCGTGAAGGAGGGAGCTACGGAAAGACTTACTGAACACCTAAACCAAGTTGATCCCACGGAGAGCATAAGATTTACATATGAGGAAGAACAGGAGGAAAAATCCCGTTCCTGGACACCATGATCGTCAGAAAGCCGGACAATACCGTGAAATTACTTGTGTATAGAAAAAGACCCACACGGATCAATATCTGTCATACTCTTCGCACCACCCCTTGCATCAAAAATTAGGTGTTATACGCACGCTGCTTGATAGAGGTGAGAAAATAATCACAGAGGAAGACGATAAGATCGGTGAAGAAAATCACATCAGAAAAGTGCTAGCAGGGTGCGGTACCCTAACTGGACCATAGACAAAGTAAAATCACAAAGAGCTAATAAGACCAAAAGCAAGCCAAACAAGAAAGACAAATCCAACACAGACACGAGCAAAGGTAGCATTGTAATTCCTTATGTGGCGGGAGTCTCTGAAAAGATTAGTCGTATTATGAGAAAACACAACGTCTCTACGGCCATGAAACCCCACACCACCATCAGAAATTGTTACGAGTCGTGCTTGACTCAAGGCCAAAATCACCTTTTACCCAAATTCACATACGAATGCACAACACAAATACACTGTTTGATTAAGCTAACAAAATCTAAGTCTTTAATTGAAAGTTACATATGATTGGTACATATAACAACAATTGCATGTACAATAATGTTGGTGATCCTAGAGTGCTTGTAATGTTCTGGACGACTGATGTATAACCTTATTCACTTGTCCTGCGAAAATCAGCGAAGTCCATTGTACACTTGCGTTTGTAAATATCCTTGCGTATGAAATCCTCACACGAAAATGATGATGCTTTCTCCAATCGCTTATCTTCTTGCGCTGCTTTCTCCAAAAATATATCTCCTTGCGCTGCTTTCTCCAAATATTTATCTCCTTGCGCTGCTTTCTCCAAAAATGGTGTTTCTTTCACCAATCACTCTTTCTCCATGGAACAGGCTTCTTTAACACTGCTCCGCTGTATTTGACAGATGTGTGGCTTTCATAAACCCAGCAAACTCCAGCAATTCGACAGAAGAACTTTAATCCTTTGATGAGGAAGAGCACATCCACCACAACTGAGCCCGGATGTTGCCAGTGCCACTATTGAGATATGCTCCATTGAACTTAACAATAAACAATAGGAAACAAAGGATTTATTGACTGTTTTATTGATTTTTCACTACTTAAATGTCAAGTACTATAGTACTTTAAAGCTAATTTCAAGCAGAATATTTTGGTTGAATATCTCAAAAATGATGATTGGCGACTTCAGGGCTCAGTTGTGCTGCATGGTCACATTTGTGTACTCGAAATCTCCTTCGTTCCTGTATTAAAAATAGCTCAATTATTGGCCATGTAAACTGGTTAAAATGTACTTCTTTTTTGAAGCACAAAGACCACACACATGTGGAGTTTTACAATCTCCCATGACATTCTGTAAAGTCCAAACAAAAGCCTCCAGCTTTTATACCAGTACTCATGCAAAACCCATCATCTATTAATAAACCATTACTTCATTCATATTTTCACAACAGATTGCTGCAATCTTGGGATTTCCCAAGATTAATTAACCTTCCACATTACATCACTTCCTGGGGATTTCCAAGTTCCAAACATAGATCTGACTTTGTTTACAATAATTTGGGGAGAATCCCAAAATGACTTTCCACACCAACTCTTTCAAGTGCAAAGGGGGTTTCCCATCTCATGAAATACTTTCAGCTTGTAAACAAACTTAAATAATTAAACTAAATTACTCAGAGCACATCACAACATGTATGTATACGGCTGCGAGTCATAGCTTTCCCCATGAGCATGACGAGTGTGGGCTTTATTGTTGCGCAATATTCAGTTGAGCACAGATACCGCTATACAAACATGTGTATGTTGGAATATACTAGTAGTCAGAGATGTACCCGGGAGATGTACTGAGGATTTTGGGTTTTTAAGGACGTACAATCTTGAATGTCACTCTCTGCCGAACCAAAGGCCACACTTACAATGCAAGGTGTTAAGTGTAGCAAGATTGGCTCAACATCCAACAGCGAACACTAAAATTGCCCTATGTTCTGTAACCGTTGGAGCTTTTATCGAAGTGGCTATCTCATATGTTTTGTGCCAAGGGTAATCTTGACGACTTAACTTAACAGCCAAATGGACTGATGTACACGTTTAATTCAATATATATAATAGAATAATATTGTTTTGTACTAATTCTGCCCCATCAATTCACTATTCATAAGGATCTCTACTTTTTGTTAACAATACAGATGATAGGAGTGTACAAATACCCAAACGGTAGAGATCTCACAGGATCTTTCTCTAAACATCAACATAGTGCTGGAACTGGTGAAACCGCGTGTATTCAAAGCATTGAGAATGTTGATCTCCATGAAAAAATAAGAAAGGTAATCACAATCTCTTATATCTTTGGTCAGTCAAATTGAATTAAAATACGATTAAACTTAAAGTAGTATATAATATATATAATTTCTTTTATCTTTAGCTTCAACAAGAATTACAGAAAAGCAAACAGAATGTTCTATGCACTCAGTGTGGCAACAATGTAATAAGGAACACGAGCAATGGAAACGATGTAACAAAGAACTTTAGCAAAGGAAAAGACATAACAAGCAATATCAGCATTGGGAACGAAGTAACAAATAGCACGAACAATGAAAACGATATAACAAAGAACTTGTGCAATGAAAACGATGTAACAATCGAAATGAGCATTGAGGACAATGTAACAAGCAGCACGAGCAATGGACACGATGTAACAAAGAACACGAGCAATGGACACGATGTAACAAAGAACACGACCAGTGGACACGATGTAACAAAGAACACGAGCAATGGAAACGATGTAACAAATAATACGACCAGTGGACACGATGTAACAAAGAACACGACCAGTGGACACGATGTAACAAAGAACACGAGCAATGGAAACGATGTAACAAATAATACGACCAGTGGACACGATGTAACAAAGAACACGAGCAATGCAAACGATGTAACAAATGATACGACCAGTGGACACGATGTAACAAAGAACACGACCAGTGGACACGATGTAACAAAGAACACGAGCAATGGAAACGATGTAGCAAACGACACGAGCGTAAACATCAACAATGGAGACTCTGTGTGCATAACCACGGCAACCATTGTAACCCAGACCGATGCTAAAGCTTAGGAAGAACACTCCAAAGATCTTATATAACCCGGTTATATAACAGATGATCATGGTGATGGATCTATACAAATGAGCATTTTAGGGAGAACAATTTTACGGAAAACCTTCATTAACATGATTATGGCATGTTCCTGAGTCCTCTAGAATAAAGGTCATGTACTGATATATAATGTGGACCATTTTGGTCTCCCTCTTTCTACACTACCTACATTTTTGTTGGAGTGAAGACAAAGTCTTGTGGATTCTTCAGCTGGATGGACCGACGTCATTCCCATGGTAGTTTTTTTGGGGGTTTACCTCTTGTCTCTGGTCTACCCCCGGAAATGATGGGTATATGCCCGTTAATAGGCTCTCTTTTTTGAAGTCAAATATATCCGATTACCCCCGTTTTTATGAAACCATCCCCCCATTAAGTTTGACTACCCAATGACCCTCCTTTTTTCTAGAATTTTATCATCAAAATGTCATAAAATAATGCAGAAATTTTCATATAATGCAGAAAATAAATTTCATACCCAATAATCACATTTTTCATTCTGTTATACCCAATGGGCAATGACCACCCTTTCTTTAAACAGCACTACTTCCTGATGCGTACACCGGTAGGAACATACCCGTCACTTCCGGGGTCTAACAATGGGTGGTAACAACATTCCATCGTGGTTTCAACCATAGACTGTAGAGAGATGTTTTCATCCAATCCCAGCCAATATGCTGAATTGCACACCACCGAACGACTCGGCGTAATTTAACGCGGCTGTGTACTCTAGACATTGTTTCCTTTGCGAAATTGAGATTTTTTGATATGTTTGTACTTTGTTATGTTTTTTATAAATACAAGGAATGAAAATCCAGATTTGTAAACTGCAACTGGAATATTTTAAGGATTTTATTTCACTATTTCACTCGTGTTTGAAATTGAAAGGAAAGAAAATCTTTGTTGTACCAGCCATGGTACATGCGCGCAACAACGTATCGCGTTGCGTATCGCGCAATTTGTTAACGCACAAATACGCTACGCATACGCGACGCTTATCTGCATGCGCGGCGCATCTTATGGAAACACCACGGAAGCACTGATTTCACAAAAACCTAGCGGTCAAATGGCTCCGTTTTAGCTGATAAAATGTGAATTTTTTCAAGTTCTTTCACCCGATTAAAATATCAAGTTATGAATGGATTTTGCTCAAACTTCTCAAGGGGCCGTGGATTTACCCGATGTTCATGTAATGTAAGGTAGAAAAACGAAAACTGCCGCATTCTCCTGTGAGATTCGATGAAAGGGCAAAATGTGACCACTTTAAACTTCAACGGCCATTATGGCAATGTTCATTTTCTTGGTAAAATGACGATTTAGGTACACGATAACTCAATAAATACAGCATCTATAGGTAAGCAAATATGATCATCGTAAAAAGCATGATCGACTCAAGAAACGGTTTTCTCATTTTTTATATTGTGGTCTATTTCCGATTTTAGGCATCATTTTGTGCAAATAGGCATTTGTGAATTTTGAAAAGTTCAATTTGATGCCTTATATGGTCAATATCTCAAAAAATAAGGCCAATATCAAAAAAATTTAAAAAAAACGTTTTTGGAATGGAGCCTCAAGATTGAGCTAAAAACTAAATAAAATAGGAAAATAGGAAAGAGTGTTTTTTGTTATGATGTACCTAACAAATATTGCCAAAAACTCACTTTTTTGTGATTTTCTTAATAATTGTTGTTTTTACCCCAAATCTGTATTTATATTAAGATTTATTGATGTCTTGCCTTCATAAAAATGTATACTTTTATATGTCTTGCGCGAATAATTACAAAGTTATTGCACTTTTACTACATGCATGTCTGAGAGTACACAGCTGCCTTAAGACCATTATTTTGCGTTCATTGAAGCAAACGTTTATTTTTTTGCATCTCACCTAATACCCTGGAAGTAAGGCCGACCATCGTACCGCGGTGTATGCAAAAGAAATGTACTCCAACAAAAATGTGGGTGGTGTAGAAAGAGGGAGACCAAAATGGTCCACATTATAATCAGTACACGACCTTTATTGTAGAGAACTCAGGAGCTTGCAACCTAATAGTGCAGGCGGTTGTCTGAGGACTATTCTAAACAGAGAAGGCATCTGCCAAAATGTCGGAAATGTGTACATGTATATTAATTTTGATTAGTTTTGATACAAAATGTTTTTAAAGAATGGTGTTTGAAGATGTATAAATTAATTAATTATTTTTATTAGTTCTGCCAGGGACTTATTGTTTGAATGTGTCATTATGTCAAAATTGCTCTGTTGACATACAATACAATACATTTGGCTGATTCCATTTAGATATACATTGGGACTTGTGTAAACATTACAATTATTCCAAAAAAATCAGCTTCGAAAAAACAAATCCCAATATTTACGAGATCGGCTGCCAAAATTGCGATCTCAGTTATGTTGGCGAGACGTCTCGTCTGTTTGGAATTAGGCTCGCGGAACACCAAGCGGAAGTCAAGAAAGCCAATGAAAAAAAGTTCACACGGTCAGAACGTAGGGCATCCGAGCAAGAGCAAACAAAGTCGGCCATATCCGACCATGTCGCAAGGGCAAATCATGAATTTGTGAATTTTGAAAAGTTCAATTTGATGCCTTATATGGTCAATATCTCAAAAAATAAGGCCAATATCAAAAAATAAAAAAAAAACGTTTTTGAATGGAGCCTCAAGATTGAGCTAAAAACTAAATAAAATATGAAAATAGGAAAGAGTGTTTTTTGTTATGATGTACCTAACAAATATTGCCAAAAACTCACTTTTTGTGATTTTCTTAATGATTGTTGTTTTTACCCCAAATCTGTATTTATATTAAGATTTATTGATGTCTTGCCTTCTTAAAAATGTATACTTTTATATGTCTTGCGCGAATAATTACAAAGTTATTGCACTTTTACTACATGCATGTCTGAGAGTACACAGCTGCCTTAAGACCATTATTTTGCGTTCATTGAAGCAAACGTTTATTTTTTTGCATCTCACCTAATACCCTGGAAGTAAGGCCGACCATCGTACCGCGGTGTATGCAAAAGAAATGTACTCCAACAAAAATGTGGGTGGTGTAGAAAGAGGGAGACCAAAATGGTCCACATTATAATCAGTACACGACCTTTATTGTAGAGAACTCAGGAGCTTGCAACCTAATAGTGCAGGCGGTTGTCTGAGGACTATTCTAAACAGAGAAGGCATCTGCCAAAATGTCGGAAATGTGTACATGTATATTAATTTTGATTAGTTTTGATACAAAATGTTTTTAAAGAATGGTGTTTGAAGATGTATAAATTAATTAATTATTTTTATTTGTTCTGCCAGGGACTTATTGTTTGAATGTGTCATTATGTCAAAATTGCTCTGTTGACATACAATACAATACATTTGGCTGATTCCATTTAGATATACATTGGGACTTGTGTAAACATTACAATTATTCCAAAAAAATCAGCTTCGAAAAAACAAATCCCAATATTTACGAGATCGGCTGCCAAAATTGCGATCTCAGTTATGTTGGCGAGACGTCTCGTCTGTTTGGAATTAGGCTCGCGGAACACCAAGCGGAAGTCAAGAAAGCCAATGAAAAAAAGTTCACACGGTCAGAACGTAGGGCATCCGAGCAAGAGCAAACAAAGTCGGCCATATCCGACCATGTCGCAAGGGCAAATCATGTCGCCAATTGGGAGGATTCCAAGATACTTGACAAGGAACATGTCAGAAAGTCTAGAGAAGTACGAGAAGCGATGGAGATCAGAAAGAGGGGGACAAAGACCATGAACAGAGAGGAGGGCACTTATTTCCTAAGTCACGTATTTGACCCACTTTTGAAGACTGGAAGTAAGACTACTCAAAACCGGAAGCCAGTTTCCCGGGAAAGTGGATCAGATGCTCACATCTGATGAAGTCCTCCGACGAGATGGACGAAATATTAGTAACTAAAAACTTATTGGTTTTGACAAGCAAAATTACTAATTTGACCCAATATAAGGCTTTAGAATACGGCAACATTTGAAATTCTGTTTCAAACTTCACCTTCGAACTTACAGCCTGTCTCAAAAAAAATTGTGCAAGTGAAAAGCGCCCTCTCTGGCAAATAGAATATACCGTTGTGACATAATGCTAACATCAACGTCAGGGGAATAGTCTTAGCTCTCAAATGCCGTTTGTTTTGTTCAATTTGCTTGTTTTAATCTCGAGATATGTTTAGTTAAAGACGAAAGGGTAAAATCACAATTGTGCCACTTTTACTAGGGAAGAGGGCTATACATGTAACAGTGATAGCATCAAGTTTATCAAGAGTTCCTTCGTGAAATCAAAAGAATGCATCAATTACACAATACAAAATGTTTTTGACTGTTTTTACTGTTTTATCAAGATGCAGGAATGATGATTCTCTTTTTTCACTTAAAAGAGATTAAAAGATAAATACATATTTAACATTCTGCTGTAAAATTAACTACATGTGCATGTCAATGATTTTATCATGGTAAATACTGTTCTTAGTCACTTAAGACGTGTTAAAAGACAAACAGATATTGCGCACTTATACATAATTGTTATAGGTTAATGGACACGTATTGCTTGTTGGGAGAGATATTAGACAAAATAATGCACGCGTGCTGATGTTGATGCGTCTAATGCATGCGCCCCGAAAGGGGAGTGCATTAGACACATCAACATCAGCTATCATTGATTTACATGTACAGCTCTCTTCCCTAGTAAAAGTGGCACAATTGTCATTTTACCCTTTCGTTGTTAAATAAACATATCTCGAAATTGGAACAAGCAAATTGAACAGAGCAAACGGCATTTGAGAGCTAAGACTGCGCCCGTAACGTTGATGTAAGCATTATGTCACAACGGTATTTTCTAGTTGCCAAAGAGGGCGCTTTTCACTTGCACAATTTTTTTTGAGACAGGCTGTATGTTGTTGAATCCAACTAGATGTTTTATTTTATATATAAATTTTCAAACACATTTACATGACATGAGAAAAAGAAAAGCGGCAGACAAATTTCGTGTTAACCTTGGCAAGATTTGTAGTCCATGGGTAAATTACGTAATCCACTTTGATAATTAACAAAACCCAAATGTATTCACAAAATAAAAGTCACGTGTTTTCCTTTTGGTATACTTTGATTTTACTTATTTGATCAATGTATTGCCAGAAACGACCTAGTTTCTCCGGTTAATATTGTGTGTATATAACAATTATGAAACGCCTGTCTTTGTGTTATATTTCTGCATAAAACAACAGCTGCCGTATAATCATTGTCTAATTTGAATAGATCGTTTAGAATTAATACCGTATCATATAACACAGCAACACAGCTAGATTCCGTTTGCCTCATAGCCCAGTCAGCTTTTAGAAGAATCTGGGATATCCCATCTCTAATTGCAACATAATCCATTTCACATACACCAATCTTGCAAAATCTCAAATAAAAACAAATCAAAAGTTTAGGAATTCCAATTATTTTTTAACAATATCGGAGGGTTTTTGAATTTGACCCTTGTAGGACCCAACATATGACATTTGATCTATTTGCCTATAGCTCAAGAATTGACAAGAGGAGGAACCTTTTTATGAGAGAAATACATTGGTATGGTTTTTAACCAGACTAAACCAGCACTGACATTTCATAAGCGGCTATTTTGGACCTATGCAAATACGGCACTGTTCCACTGCTTGAAATTTTGATACATTTTTGTGTGAGCTTTTGCGAGATGGATACATGTGAAATGGATTTTTATGCAGTTAGTGGTGGACCATTTCATAGTTTAAGTAGATTATCCTCTCTTGATGATTGTTTCTCGATACTGGGCCCCCAGCCTGTCAGACTTAAAATATCAAGGCCGCAAGCCCGACAGGGCTGAGGTCGGAGAAGTCCATAGTGAGGATTTGCAACTAATGGAGTTCCAATATATAATAGCCCCGCAGGACAAGAAAGCAACGCGTAACCTTAATGTAACGTTGACCCACAGATGACGTGTAGTCATCCTTAACTGCTTTATATAGTCAGTTTAAAGCCACTATACGGCAGTTGAGTTAAGAGATGAGGTTGTCATGGCAGTGGCGTAGCGTCATAGGAGCACAGGAGAGGGGGGCACATGCCCCCAATCGATCTGAAATTTAAAAAATCCCATAGGAAAATTGCCGCAAAACGGCTTTGTCCCCCAATCAGACCCGGTGCCCCCCAATCAGACCCGGTGCCCCCCCCCCCCCCATGTAAAGACCCACGCTACGCCACTGTGTCATGGTTGTGTGAGGGGTGGGTGGGGGTGCGTTTGTAAATACCCCCAAACCTACATATGGATACAAACATGACAAACGAGGCCACACTTCCGACTGTGGACGACCTCGATCTGCTGGATATAACCAGGACATCGCAAATAACGTAAAAATGCATTTAAACGGGTCCACCTATATGGGGTATCGGATGGGCCACGGTTGGATTGTAAGTGGTCTGGTGTGTGTGTGGGGGGGTGGGGGGGATGAGGTCCACGGTGTGTGAGTCCTCGGTTAGATAGTATTAAATCATATGCAGAATGAGGTCCTCGTTTGGAGGTATTTACAAGTGTGTGTGTGTGGGGGAGGATGCAAATTTGTATAACTCCTTAATTTATGTGTGTAACAGCTTAATTTGTCATATTTGGGATAAATGCACTATTCAAAGTCCATTTTTGTATGTTACTAAATTGCTGTAATTTCAACATATTTTTGTATGTATGTATATTCAGAATGTCTTATCAGTTTGTACCTGTTTTATACAGGGTCCCGAGTCTTGGAGATCAGCACTAGATACTGGAGAGGCTACCCTGGGTAAAGGAAGATGAGTCCTTATGACCCGAAGTTGGTCCAGTGTGTGAGAATGTTGGCCTCAAATATTCTTATTTATTAATTATAAATGTCATGCATGAATCACTGCTGAATCAACAAGATCGCTAACATGGGAGTCTGTACTCCAGAGGGCAGAATAACTAATGTCCTATATTTTCATTACCTTGTGAACTACTGTGGGTACAGGTGCACACGTACACTCTTATTTTGCCGATTGAAATAAAGTTGAGTCGCTCTGTAAAAATTCAAATCCTCTCTGTAATTGGCTGTCATGGTGTAATTCAATAGGTTGCAGCCCGTTACTCAGAAGACCCGGTAGTTAGAAAACCCGTTATTCAGAAAACCCTTTATTCAGTAGCGGGCCTTCTGAATAACGGACTTTCTGAATAGTGGGCTTTTTGTTGAATTTTATGTAAAAATCCCGCGACTAAGATTTTTTTCTGACTAGCGGGCTGTATCCAACCCTTACCCTAAACCCTATTGAAGTACCTCACTGAATAGATTCATCAGGTTTGTAGATATACTTTAAGGAAAATTTTCATTGAAACAAAACCAAATAATTTACTCACTATTGACGGTTTCGCCTATCATGGTCGACAGGCATCATCAGAATGATGATGGATGATCCTTACTTCCGGTAGGACGAATCCCGACTGTAGAGGGTGTATTTACAGCCAGGAGAGGATCATACACGTGACTCAGGTAGTGGGCCCCTCGTCTCTGTTCATGACGTTGGTTCCTTTTCTCCTGATCCATATTGATTCTTTGACATGTCTTGCGTTAGTATCACACTCCTTGCATAGAACTTTAGCATTGTCCCAATTGATAACATGGTTTTGTTGTACTGCATGGTCTGTTATAGCTGACTTAGACTGATGTGGAGTTAGGAGGCGAACAATTGAAGAAATGGGTCAACCTTTCCAAGAAAGAACTTACTAAGCCACAAGAGAGTGTTCTGGCAAAAGGTCTGAATTTTGCGCCGACTCCGGAGAAGCTTCCTTACGAGGATTACATCGTTGCTACAGAGTTAGCGTGCCGTAAGTTACCCAAAAATGAAGCTACCTTACTTAGATCTGAAATGGCCGGGGCCATGCGTAGTTCTAGACCCCCCAAATCTAACATCACCAGGGAGGAAAGACGTGCTATCAGTGAGCTCAAAATGACAAATCATTGCTCCTGTAGACAAAGGCAAAGCCACTGTTATTATGGAAGTGTCTGAATATGAGGACAAATTATCAGAGTTGTTGAATGATGAAAGAACCTCTCATCCGACCCTACTCAAAAGTACAAAAAAGAGTTAGTGTCTACTTTGAGTAAGCTTAAGAAAGAGGACAAAATCACCAGATCTCAATATGATCTCCTCTATCCCACGGCTGAAAACATATCCAGAATTTATGGTACCCCCAAAATTCATAAACCGGGTAACAAAGTTCGCCCGATTGTCGATTACACCGGTTCAATCGGTTATCAAACATCGCGTGCTTTAGCTGACATTTTAGCTCCTTTGGTAGGCGGTACGGAGCACCATGTACGCAATTCAAAACATTTAGCTGAAGATATGGTTGAAGTAATGGTTGAAGAAGGGGAGATTTTCAACTCGCATGATGTTGTTTCTTTGTTTACAAACACTCCCATCGACAAATCCCTTGAAGTGATCAAAGCTCGGTTAGAAAATGATAATACCTTGAAAGAAAGAACTCTGCTCTCAGCTACTGATGTGATGGTATTGCTGCGGTTTATCCTCACCACTACGTACTTTTTGTTCCGCGGGAAAATTTACAAACAGCGGTTCGGTGCTGCTATGGGTAGCCCGGTTTCCCCGGTGGTGGCCAATTTATATTTGGAATTTCTTGAACAACATGCCTTAGCCACAGCCCCGCTGGATTGTAGACCTCGACTCTGGAAAAGATATGTCGATGACATATTGGAAATAGTAAAGGAAGATCAGGTTGATAATCTCACCAGTCACCTAAACCAGAGCGATCCCACGGATAGTATAAAATTTACTTATGAGAAAGAACATGAAGGCACTATACCATTTTTGGACACTCTTATTGTCAAAAAACCAGATGGCTCGGTCAAGTTGTTAGTCTATAGAAAGGTCACCCATACTGACCAATACCTAAATTTTGACTCCCACCATCCCATACACCACAAACTGGGTGTAATTCGTACTCTATTAGACAGGATGGACAACGTAGTAACGGAAGACGAGGATAAGAAACTAGAAGAAGAAAAGATCAGGCAGGCGCTCGGGCGCTGTGGCTACCCCGGTTGGTCATTTAAGAAAGTGAAAGACAAAATGGCTAACAAACAGAACAAGCCTAACATCAAGAAAGACAGTACTAGTAATCCCACTAAGGGTTTTGTGGTGATCCCGTACGTGGAGGGACTCGCTGACAAAGCCAATCGGATCTTCCGGAAGCACGGAATAGCCACTGCCATGAAGCCCAACACTACGCTCCGCAAAATGCTAGTTCATCCCAAGGACAAAATAGATCCACTTAACACTACTGACTGCGTTTACGAAATACCTTGCGCTAACTGCAATCACTCCTATGTTGGTGAAACTGGTCGGAAATTTGAGACACGCCTAAAAGAGCACCGAAAAGAAACGGACAGGGTGTCTAAAACCAAAGCTAATTACACCCGGCAAACCCGTAAACAATCCGCAAGTGAGCAGTCTAAGTCAGCTATAACAGACCATGCAGTACAACAAAACCATGTTATCAATTGGGACAATGCTAAAGTTCTATGCAAGGAGTGTGATACTAACGCAAGACATGTCAAAGAATCAATATGGATCAGGAGAAGAGGAACCAACGTCATGAACAGAGACGAGGGGCCACTACCTGAGTCACGTGTATGATCCTCTCCTGGCTGTAAATACACCCTCTACAGTCGGGATTCGTCCTACCGGAAGTAAGGATCATCCATCATCATTCTGATGATGCCTGTCGACCATGATAGGCGAAACCGTCAATAGTGAGTAAATTATTTGGTTTTGTTTCAATGAAAATTTTCCTTGACCTATTGAAGTTGATATGTCGGCAAATGTTTATGATCATTGCTCGTCAGCCACCACACAATGCCTTATCGTTTACCATTATTTTATTCTTACATATGGAAAGGTTTCTATACAAAAACGATTCTCTTATAAACCATCATGCGCACAATTTCCACCTCGATACACTTGAGCACACATTTTCGTCCCAAGAGCTTCCAAGCAGAGAATAACAAGCAGTGAATGTCTCCACCACAGTCTTTGATTACACTACACGGTTGAGTGCATAGCAATGTGAGAGGTGTGGAGCTTCTAGCTGAAAAATGGGCCTCTTTGATTGTTTTTTGTCAAAACCTCAATTGTTCCCTTCATCCAATCAGATTTCTTTTTATATCAAACGAAAGCTAACACTTCCCCCTAAAAACATTCTCGTCACTAGATCAACAGATAACGCAATTCAATGTTATAGCAAGGCGAATGTGGTAAATCTGTTGAAAACTACCTATCCAAGCACATTTTTGACCAAAATGTAGGTTTTAAAAGTCAAAACCTCAAGTGTTCCTTACAATATTTGTCAAATTTTATGTCATTAAATAAAAAAGCACAGTTATATTGTCCATACAATGAGCAATGGCCAATTCTCTTTCAATTGCAAATCTTGTGCAAAAAGTTACTATTTTCGCCTGTTTTGTCATACGGTTGTAAATTCAATGAACTGTGACTTCGCTAAAAGAGCGCTTAAAACTTGATATGAGTTAATTTTAATCAATCTTCGATTAAAATAAAGGTTGTGCGAACTTTCTTGCCGAAATAATACGGCTGTTGCTTAAACGCATGTTATTCATGCTGATTAGAGTATTTGATATATACCCTGATTAGCCCTAAATATATACGAGTAATTGTGTGCTGTTTAAAACAAAAAATCTTAATCAGGCCAACAGTTTAATTTTGTTCTCCTAAACAATGTTTTCTTAATATCAGCGATAAGAGTGTAACAATATACCGTCTTTGTTTTGAGTCAATATGTGTGTTTTAATTCTCCAGCTACGCTGAAAGTTATCAGGTACACGTGGAGGGTTTGTGTATCCCAACAAAAGTAGTATGGCTGTGTAGTTTATCCTGTAGTTTATGTACATACGGATCTTTTAGGATGTAAATACTAAATGGCAGTCTTTGAGTCATTGCCATACAACACGCTTAGAACACCCAATGGAAAGTTGCTTTGAGAGGTGGTTCTCGGATAATCTTTCAAGGCCATATGACTACATTGTGATTGGCGGAGGTACAGCAGGATGTGTGGTAGCGTCTCGTCTAACTGAAGATCCTGAAGTAACTGTACTATTACTAGAGGCCGGTGGATGGGATGATAAATCGGAGATTCATATTCCTGCAGAGGCGAGTTCGTTACGTCAGACTAACATTGATTGGAAATATCTGGTAGGTGGATATTTGATTTATGTACCTTGATCACTACAATTATTATTTATGTACCTTGATCACTACAATTATTTTCCGAACACATTTGCATACAATAGAGACGTTACATTGCTTGTTCAATACCACTAAGCCACGTTGTATAGGCTGATAAAAGTATTGTATATGGCAGTCCATTCCATTTCCATTTCTTTCTGATGTAAGCAAGCCTCGCCTTGATGATGATGATGATGATGATGATGATAATGGATAATGATGATGATAATGATGATTATGGATATAAAAGTAATGATGATGAATTCTTTTTCACTAGACGATATCCCAAAGCCATGCATGTAAAGCAAAACTCGGAGAGCGAGACGAATGGTCATCTGGAAAGGTTGGTATATTAGATCAGGGACCCGTGTATTAGATCTATCTGTACATAATCATTGTCAATGCAGCACACCCAAAGAAGTGTGATGCCACGGTTGTTTGATGTGATCATTTTCAATCTATTCAATCCCATGCGGGAATTGTGATTTGTCTTATATCGGAGAGACGGGTAGGAAGTTCGCAAAGCGATTGGATGAGCACAAAACGGAGGCAGAGAAAATTGGTGATAACATAAAAACTAGAGCCACCAGGAAGGCTTCCCAATCAGTCGTCCATAAATCTGCCATTACAGATCATATGGTAGAAAATAATCATGTCATTGACTGGAAAGAGGCTAGGATCGTGGGCAAAGAGAGTAACAGGTACAAGAGGTGGATCAAGGAGGCAATTGCCATTAGGAAGCAGGGCAACACCATGAACAGAGACGAGGGGCAATACAACTTAAGTCACGTGTTTGACGATCTGATTTCCAATGGAAAATCAACTGGCAACTCCGTTGCCAAGCAGCAGAAAACATCAGCTGTACACAGATCGTCATTGCAACAATAGCATCGAAAAAGTAAACTGGTAATTTACGAAACGTCTGCATGTAAGTGGAATTTTATTGGACTAGTTGTATGAATTTACAAATAACAAAGATGTCAGTTATATTCCGGTCTGAAACTCTCAGACAATATTTTAAACATTAATAACATAACAAATTCGCAACAAACCCAAATTGTTAAAAAATCATCCCCGGGCAGATTTTTGGCTATTTCTCCATTTACGATCCTGCCCAAAAGTGTCTCCTTTTGACATGACACGTCACATTTATCAAAATTTCAAACAAAACATTATATAATGTTCAAGTTAAGAACTGGACAACACTAATAATTAATTATCACACTAATATGTGCATAATATTTCCTGCTCTTTTTTAACATAGATTTTCATTTATTTTTCAACTTATTTATCATTTTCTGCTTTTTTTGTGGTATTTTTATTCTATAAACTGTATATTTGTGTCCAAATCGAGGGCGCTATTTATATATGTTTTAAATTTAATTTAGCCAAATAATATACGTTATTCCTAAAATTTCATGATAAAAAGTTTTTTGAAAATTTTGTTGCTATTTGTTACCCCTTTTCTGATGTTTTTACGCCATTATACCAGTGTCTACCCCTTATAATGATGTAAACACGATGTACACCACATTTCGCCATAATGCATTCTAGAAACGCTTGCTGTTAGAATAAAATAAATTTTAATGCTAATTTATTGCACATTCTAGGGAAGCGTGGTTCCCTTTTTAAAATAACCGAGTGAGAGGGTTTTCAAGAAAATATTTTTCCTGTCAAAACTGAAGCATCCTCTGTATAAAAGAAAATCTACCAAAAAACGTTGACAACGTAAAGAAAGCAGCAAGTTTAAAAAGCCCCACCTCGGCTCACTTTTTGAAACTTGGTCCCATTTGTAAAACGTACTGATTTCCTGGAACTGATTTAAACTTTATCATAATATTATCAACTTCAAACATTTCCATATGTGTTATGAGTCTTTAATGTGCCGATGCGATATTAATTTGTAAGATCAGAAAGGTTATAATCTTGCTCTTGCATGGTAAGCCAACATCCTATATATGTTTTGTTTTATAATATTAATTTCATGATTAATGATCGAATTAAATAAATAACAAATAGGCATATAATGCCAGTCATGCTATTATTAAAACGTTGGAAGCGCTGTTGTTCAAAATGGGACCAAGTTTCAAAAAGTGAGCCGAGGTGGGGCTTTTAAACTTGCTGCTTTCTTTACGTTGTCAACGTTTTTTTGGTAGATTTCCTTTCTTTTTATGAATGAAGCCGAGTAGCTCCAAGCTTGAAAAGTCATCCGGTTACGAAGTACTACATAAGACGAATAAAACGAAAAATAGAAGTTTGAATAATATTATCCTTGATTTATGACAATAAAAAATACGAGTATATGTAGCTAAACCTATAAAATGTACGTGGTTCTTTGTAGCCCTGAGGCAATCTAGTTGGATATCCAAATTTCGCCGTTTGTGGTTCTTTGTAGCCCTGCAGGCAATCTAGTTGGATATCTCTATTGAGCGGCGGTTGTTGGCGGTCTTTCGCGGTTTGTGGTATTCCTTTATTCTTCAAGCCCTGTCCTCTATCGGGGCTAATTTATTGTTTAAGCTTGTTGGATATCCATATTTCGCGATGGGTGATTCTTTGTAGCCCTGCGGGGCAATCTAGTTGGATATCCAAATTTCGCCGTTTGTGGTTCTTTGTAGCCCTGCAGGCAATCTATATAGTTGGATATCTCTGTTGAGCGGCGGTTGTTGGAGGTCTTTCGCGGTTCGTGGTTATAATTTTCCTTATCCTTCATGCTTTGCCCTCTATCGAGGGCTAATTAATAGTTAAAACTTGTTGGACATCCATATTTCGCGGTGTGTGGTTCTTTACAGCCCTGCTGGGCAATCTAGTTGGATATTTCTATTGAGTGGCAGTTGTTGGCGGTTTTTCGCGGTTTGTGGGTTTAATTTGTAGGATATCCATATTTCAAGATTTCAAGGTTCCTGAGTCCTACGAGGCAATCTAGTTGGATATCCATATTAAGCGGCGGTTGTCGGCGGTCTTTTGAGATTTGTGGTTTTAATTTTCCTTTTAATTTCGGGCCGCCCCTCCTCTACATCCCGAGGATGGTTTTCAATAATTTAAATTATACGGTGTCAAAAATTACTATTACTTGGTATGATAATTTATCTTACCATGTTGACTTATTGTTTGTTTTTTAAGTCAACTGGACGTGACAAAATATCCTGCTATGTTGACATTAATTTGTTGCTAAATTGACTTGGCATAATAATTTATTTCGCGAAGACGACATCCATTTTTGGTATGTCGACTTAGCATGATAATATATCTTGCCATGTTGACTTGTTTGTTCAGTTGTCTTGGCGAGATATTTTATATCGTCATGTTGACATAATGCTGATAATAAGTCGACATGGCAAGATAATTATCTTGTCAAGTTGTGTCACATAGACGCTTCCGTACTATATATGCTTGATAAATGTTATTTGGATTTTTTTCCTGCTGGCCTTCCATACTAGCGGAACAATTTTCCACACCTACAGAGTGTTTGTAATCAACCTACCGGGACGGTATGACAATTGTCATGTTCTACGATAGCTGAAGATGACAGAGAGTCAGGTCTCTAAATCGATTCAACAACCATTCATACATATCACAATCATGTTTTATTGTCCTATTATCATGCGAATTTGTCCGTGGTAGGACAAAATATATTTAAATGAGAATAACAATGAGTAACGTCGTATACCCTATAGAGGGTATGCAATACTACGTCACTCATGACAGAGTCATCCTCATTTAAATAAAGTTCTGTCCTCCGTAAGGTACCACAGGGCAATTCGCATGATAATACAATAAAACAGAGAATAGGTATGAATGGTTGTGGAATCGATCTAGAGACCTGTCCCTCTGTCATCTTGAGCTATCTTAGAACTGTCCTCCAACATGTCTGCCATTTCAATTGTTATACCGTTCCGGTTGGTTTATTGCATAGGGTCTATAAATACCTGATCTAGTTTCTTGTGTTATTCAGATTTCTTTTGATCCTTGATGGTGTTGTATCACACTATGCTGTGTTTTTAAATTGCTTTAATAAAAAAAATAATATCACAATAGCACTGGATGTTTAAAATTATGTTATCCTTGATTAATGACAATAAATTGTTTAATAAAATATTGAAAAAAAAAATCAGTTGGTCACCGGGTTTCGAACTCGGGATAGCGTATCTGGAGTCAAACGCCCTAACCATTAGGCCACGGGCCTCTGCTGAAAATTGTTGTGTCGAAATACAGCATTTATTATATAAATGGATGCGTCGTCCGATAAGAACAAAAGAATTGTGAAAAATTTGATTTTTTTGGCGAATGGGGCTCAGAATTTGTATGTAGGGTATCTCAGAAACTGCTAGGGTATATTTGGAAGTGAATCTGAAAAAGTAGTGTGAAGGTGAGAACCAGGTAGACCTGTAGCAGTGTCCAAAAATTCTGGATCAGTTTGATTTGCAACTAATTTTCGCTATGAAATACCGCGTGAAATGGAAGCAAAAATATTTGTTTATTACGAACAATGATTGACTGTAGGATTGGTGGCCCTTTTGGAATTATTGAGTTGTCCAGATATTACACCTGGGACTGTAAATAACATTTACCATGGTTTTAGATACATTTTGTACCCAGCGCTAGCGAAAAATAACATCGAACAATAGAAGTCAAGTGTTTTAATGTTAGGTGTAAATATAGCAGGGGGGGTGACACCAAATTCACGGCTTTTGTTTAGCCACGCAAACCTATGGCAAATTTTGTTGGCTTGCTCTCAACAAAGTGAGGCAAGGTATCGATCGGTTATGAATAATTCACATCAACTCTTACTCAGCCCATGTGATTGAGGTCACCACATAAAGGTGTCGTAAGTTTAGCGAATCGAACCTGTTGAAGATAGTAAAAAGCGCCCCCAAGCAAGGTTAGACCGGGCGGAAGTGGGTCAACTACTATGATCCCATCAGGCCACCGTGATTTGTTTCTGCAAGAAAGCCTTTTAATTTGATAAGGGAATGTCTTATTGATATAGTAATGTCGAAATTGAAACTAACTATCGATAATAGAAAGGAAATATACGACAAGCATAAGATATGAAATACAGTGAGTATTTGAAGTCAAAAAATCATTTGACACTTCACGTGACCTTCCAAAATGGCACCCGCGGCAATAGTTTTTGCCATGTGCTTCCTCCCTGTGGAAAAGTATCCCGAAAAATATCAATCTGCACTAATACACTTATTGGTGTAGTCTGCCAGTATGAATTATTGTTGAAAAGTAGAATAGTACCGTAATTTTGACATTTAATTGTATACCGCCACTAATAATCCAAAAATCCGATCTTTATTCATCACGTCTATTGGCTCATTTTCTTACATTGAACTATTATAGGCACTTCAACATCGATGATAACCAGCGTACACCACAAGACCCCAAAAAAAAATCATATCACGTCAAGCCGTCTGTACACCTGTCTTCAATCATATAATAGATTGAATACAATACCGTTCTTTTCAAAGAGACTAATCTTACAGGTGCAAGTGATTAGCATTTCTTTGACATCTATGGTTCAATGCATCGGTAGGTCCTACTGCATGAACGTGAGTGCGGGCGATATAGTCAAAATTGTATTCATCTATTGTTATGGTAGTTAATCCGATTTAAGTACGTCACATACCCAGCGTGTGTGCAGCGTGCCTATAAACGTATTCTGTTAGGGAGTAGCCTACATTAAACAATTACAATTTCAAACTTTGTGATTGGCAATTCAGCATCGAAGTGGTTACGTAATTCTCTTGGTTACCGGATCACGCTATTTTGATATGCCTTCAAGTGCCATATACTTTGTGTGGTGATTGTTTCGATCGTGGTTCATAACTCAAGCGCGTGATCCCGTTGACATAGTAACATTACGTAACTTCGATACTGAATAGGCCCCTACCGGTAGGCCTACATTAAAAAAAAGTATGCATGGGTGACACCCAGGAGTATAGTATTTGTTTCCTTAGCTATATCATATTTTGATTGTTTCCGTTTGCCATAAATTAACACAGAATAAAAGCAAAAGTCACTGAAAAATAACATTTGTTGAAAAATCAACTAAGTTTAGGGAGTGTTCAGAAATACTTTGGTGGGGTGACAATATTTTTTCGTGTTACATATTTTAACCCCCCATCCCTCTTCGTGAACCAAAAACTTTGTTGACCCCGGTCTCACAAGTTAATGGACCTAAAACTGTTATGACCCCCACCCTCATATTTTAATATTTAAAAGTACAAAACTATTTTGCCCCCCCCCCCCCAACCTGTACCATTGTACATCAAACGATAGAGGAAATAATAGTATTATTCATGTCAGTGTTGTGAGTCGGTAAATTACCGGTTAATTTACATGGTAATTTAGTAAAATAGGGTAATTTTTTCTAATTAAAACTTCAAATAATATTGATTTTGTTAAAATGTACGTTCGGCACATAGGCCTACGCGTCATGGCCTACTCTGCCTGGCAAAGCTAATCTGGTCGGAATGTGCATAATAATTATGTTTCGTTCGGTAGCCGATACAAACGGAAACTACTCTGTCCCTTGATCAAACGTCTATTATATTAACGCCCTCTGGCCAGGTCAGACCATCATTTTAATAACAATATGCTATTAACATATGAATTGGACACATGCAAATTACGAAGTGTCACATCCTGATTTAATAATCCTTGAATATAGTCTCGCGGGAGCATATGTGACCCGGCAGCACAAACGAGCCGTAAATTCCCTAAATTGTATTCTGAGTTATGGTGTAAAATGTGTACGAAGGTCGTATTCATCGGTCACTAAAGCTGGCGGCGACATCTGTCTTATTTTGATAGTCACAACACCAATCAATAATCCTATTATTGAAGTGGATAATAAGCTTCTACCTTAGATGGCTATAGAACTTTTAATAACTCTGGTCTTTGTTTGCTTTTGCTAAATCCTTTTCAAGTGGCGGGTTATTTGTATAGGTATGCATAACCAACAATTAACAATGAGAGAACCTTCTTAAACCTCGTTGACTTGGGGATGATTTGAAATGACCGCCAATTATGACTGTTTGATATTTATTGCCAGCAATGTAGAAAAAGAGACACACATAGAAACGAAAAAAGCTATAATTTTGTTGAAGGAGCAAAGTTTAAATAACCATAACTCCGCTTCTGGATATCGTTTGAAGTCAAATGATATACCGTTTTTAAGTTTATGATGTTTATTTTTTAAACACGAAATAAAACAAAATTGACCGGGGGAGGAATTTACAGCTCATTCGCCGTGGACGGTCACATATGTTATTAGTCTTCTTTATCAGTCTTTTTTTTTTTAAAACTTGCTGGTCACGGCTACCGCGTGACTCTAATATGAATATTAACCGCACATCATATATAACGATTCGTGATACCCAATTGTGGCACATTTGATGTCGTTCATGAGGCAGAGAATTTTATTTCAATTATATACACGCCAAAATATTTTTTTAATTGAGCGAGAATGGCGATAGAAAAAACGTTGAAAATTCCATGTATAAATGACATTAGACCCAACAAATGATTACTGTTTCGTTTTTATGGT